>NC_054558.1:19690277-19715277 GCF_017654505.1 Polyodon spathula | reverse complement strand
TTTCTACATTCTAATGGGTCCCGTATAAAAGTGCACCACAGTAAATTCACAAGGTCATTTATCGAAGTTGTTTTATTCAAATGTTACGGACTTAAACCAACAAAATGCATTTTATCTGTATGTACCATTGTTCACAAAGTTTATTCAAAAACCTGCGCTCTACCGAGGACGCACGCATTCCATCCTTATGTCTGCCTTAATGATAAGAAATTGAATTGATGATAATATCCACCGCTTTTTAATTCCCTAATAACTACATTTAGGTGTATGTAAGTCTAACAAAAAAGTAATTGTAAATGAGATTCCGTTCATGCTGAGCTATGCCCTTCCTCTATTATTAGAGCCAAAATGGCAGTCAGATCCCTATCTTCCCACTGCGGTGTGTATGGTCAATGGGTTGCTATCGTTACAGATGTCGCTGTTGCATGCTGTTGTCAGCGGTGTGTTTGGTCAACGCAATCAGGTTTGCACTATATTTTTTTCATATTTTTATTATTACCAACGCGAGGAGGGATTAACACAAAACTTTTAACAATTCAAATCACCAGGTGCTATTTTGCATTTAAACAAAGTGTTCGTGTTTGTTTTTAATAATATTATTGATATCCGATATCGACTCCTGGCTGAACGATATCACTCGGAGCACTGCTGATATATCTTCCAAGTCTAATGCTTTTTATTTGTTATTTTGAGTGGAAAATAATTTCAATTGAGAAAATACGCATGCACAATATTTACTGTTTTATCCTCAAACGACAATGTTTATCTTCATTTAGTTATACATTGTACGTAAGCAATTTAATAAACCTAATAGTATTAAGTATATTTCAAGGTATTTATTTCTATATTTAACATTGTATTGCATTTTGGGGTTAGACAAACTTTACCCGTGTTTGTTATAGGTTTGATCCCTAACTGAAGTGACCAGGACTGGAGTTACACCAACTAATTTAATTGCTGCCCAGTGATGTATGTATTTCATTGCATGTGCCTGTTCGAGCTGGGTTACGACTGCCCCAGTGCGCACTATAGGAATATTTAAATAACTGCAAAGACGTTCCTCCTAATCATGTGAAGAATGCTTGCAGGTACTTGCTCTGTTGATCCCTACAAACTGCTGACAGGATTTCTTTTTTCTCTCTGGAATGAAGCTGCACCAGTGAGTCATGCCTCACTTGAAGACAACCAGGAAGCCCCCGCCTCTTTGGAAAGAATGGGACAAAAAGGCACAGAAATGTGGCGTGAGACATACTGTCTATTCAGTGAATGGGGATGAATACACAGGCGAATGGCTGGACAACAAGAAGCATGGTAAGTCTGCCAGTAACGTCCAAGCCAGGTCAAAGAGAGGAGTATAAGTAGCATGTCATATATATGCTGGTTTTGTATTTGAGCCCCATAGAACCAGAGTAGCCAATCCCACATTGCAAATGACCAGAGTCCAGTGGTATCCTGCTGAGAAAGCTGCAATCTATTTGCTCAGTCTTCATCAGGGCTGCCTCTCTTACTATGCAATGAGGATTAGGGTGTTTTCGAGCAGGGAGTGTTGCATGTACAATACATGGGTGACAATTGGACTATTACTCTATGGTTTGCCAAAGACACTGGCAGCATCAGGGCTGGTATTGTGCACTGTGCAGTATAAAATTGAAAAACAAAGAATGATCATTTGCCTATAACACTGCAGCCACAAAGATAACATCACTAAACACAGCAGACCATTCTAGTTGTGTTTCTGCTCAAATAAACAAGCAGACACAGAAAGACTTGAATGTAAGTGATGGACCACTTTGAGTGGTACTACCATATCAATCCACCCCAGTGTTGCCAAGCTGAAGTTGAAGGATTGCAGTTTACCGTATTTAGCAGCATCTCGTTCCAAATATATATGTGCTTGTCAGTTCAATAACTTTTTTTTTTTTTTCATCAAGGAAAGGGTACGCAGGTTTGGAAAAAAACTGGAGCCATTTATGATGGGGACTGGAAATGTGGAAATCGAAGTGGTTTTGGGACCTTCAGCTTACCTGACCCTGTAACTGGAGAGTATGTTAAAGTGTATTCAGGAGGTTGGAAAGATGACATGAAAGACGTAAGTTTAGGACGGAGCCACCAGACTAGCAGTAGGGGGGGGGGGGGGGGGGGCAACACAATGCATTTGCCCTTTTATTGTGCATTGAATTGAAACTTCATTTTACTGTAATGTTGCAGTTTCTGTATTGAAGGTTGTTTTTTTTTTGGTTGATGTTTGACTGGCTATTGGACTGAAACATTGCAGTTGTGCCTATCAGTATGTTTCTACCAGTATGTAAGGGTAATTGTAGTAAATGAAACAGATCTTGATGTTGTGTGCCTGCTCCTGTTAATTAAGATGTATTTGTAATTTATCTCAGCTATATACAGCTTCAAGCTGAACATCCTTTGATCCAGTTTTATTTTTGTAGGGGTTTGGAACTTACTTTTACTCTGAGACGGAGCATTATGAAGGAGAGTGGAAGAAAGACAAGAGAAGTGGCTGGGGCAGAATGTATTATGGAGACGGTGGTATATCTGAAGGAGAATGGCTTAATGACAAACTTGATGGCCAGGGAATGTTTAGACTGGGTAAGGCTATTTTATAATTGCGTTTCTAATTTGACCATTGTTGCACAGTAAAACGATTTGTTTCTTGTGGTAGGCAGTATTCATTATACTGCTGGTACAGACATGTTGTGATACAGACACTTATGATTACAGTGGTTTACTCATTTTAGAGTTAACTGAGCACCTGCTGGTGTTGTCCACCCAGGGGCGATTTATGGACTCCCCCTCTTTACTAAAGACAATAACATCACAGTGAAATAACAAGTTTAGAAATGTTAGGGTTGCACTTTTAAAATAGATCCAAGTCTTACAGAAATACTAGAAATAGATACCACCAATGTTTGATTGCCAACAAAATGTATTTATTGTCTTCTACAAAGCCAATGAGAACAGGTATGAAGGCTCTTGGAAGAATGGGATGAAACATGGCCCTGGCAAGTTTGTCTACCTGGACAAGGGTCAGCTGTATGAAGCAGTGTGGGTAGAGAACATTGCAAAGTGTGGAAAAATGAGTGACTTTGGAAGAGAAGGGGCTCCAGCAGCTCCAGTTTATCCAATCCCAAAGGTATGGGCAGCATTTTCATATTACACAGATAGTTAATGTAAGTGCAAGTTATAGTTCAAGGCACTGTACCATCACTTGGTTGCAGTTGTTTATTCAACAGTGGTTGCTCCCGGGAGCGTGGTTTTACTGTTCAGTAAGTACTCCTGGTTGCTCCAGTTCATTAACTAGTCAAGCAGAATTAACATAAGAACATAAGAACATAAGAAAGTTTACAAACGAGAGGAGGCCATTCGGCCCATCTTGCTCGTTTGGTTGTTAGTAGCTTATTGATCCCAAAATCTCATCAAGCAGCTTCTTGAAGGATCCCAGGGTGTCAGCTTCAACAACATTACTGGGGAGTTGATTCCAGACCCTCACAATTCTCTGTGTAAAAAAGTGTCTCCTATTTTCTGTTCTGAATGCCCCTTTTTCTAAACTCCATTTGTGACCCCTGGTCCTTGTTTCTTTTTTCAGGCTGAAAAAGTCCCTTGGGTCGACACTGTCAATACCTTTTAGAATTTTGAATGCTTGAATTAGGTCGCCACGTAGTCTTCTTAGTTCAAGACTGAACAGATTCAATTCTTTTAGCCTGTCTGCATATGACATGCCTTTTAAGTCCGGAATAATTCTGGTCGCTCTTCTTTGCACTCTTTCTAGAGCAGCAATATCTTTTTTATAGCGAGGTGACCAGAACTGAACACAGTATTCAAGATGAGGTCTTACTAGTGCATTGTACAGTTTTAACATTACTTCCCTTGATTTAAATTCAACACTTTTCACAATGTATCCGAGCATCTTGTCAGCCTTTTTTATAGCTTCCCCACATTGTCTTGATGAAGACATTTCTGAGTCAACAAAAACTCCTAGGTCTTTTTCATAGATTCCTTCTCCAATTTCAATATCTCCCATATGATATTTATAATGCACATTTTTATTTCCTGCGTGCAGTACCTTACACTTTTCTCTATTAAATGTCATTTGCCATGTGTCTGCCCAGTTCTGAATCTTGTCTAGATCATTTTGAATGACCTTTGCTGCTGCAACAGTGTTTGCCACTCCTCCTACTTTTGTGTTGTCTGCAAATTTAACAAGTTTGCTTACTATACCAGAATCTAAATCATTAATGTAGATTAGGAATAGCAGAGGACCTAATACTGATCCCTGTGGTACACCGCTGGTTACCACACTCCATTCTGAGGTTTTTCCTCTAATCAGTACTTTCTGTTTTCTACATGTTAACCACTCCCTAATCCATGTACATGTGTTTCCTTGAATTCCCAACTGCGTTCAGTTTGAGAATTAATCTTTTGTGCGGGACTTTGTCAAAAGCTTTCTGGAAATCTAAATAAACCATGTCATATGCTTTGCAATTATCCATTATCGATGTTGCATCCTCAAAAAAATCAAGCAAGTTAGTTAGGCACGATCTCCCTTTCCTAAAACCATGTTGACTGTCTCCCAGTACCCTGTTACCATATAGGTAATTTTCCATTTTGGATCTTATTATAGTTTCCATAAGTTTGCATATAATAGAAGTCAGGCTTACTGGTCTGTAGTTACCTGGTTCAGTTTTGTTTCCCTTTTTGTGGATCGGTATTACGTTTGCAATTTTCCAGTCTGTCGGTACCACCCCTGTGTCAAGAGACTGCTGCATGATCTTGGTTAGCGGTTTGTAAATTACTTCTTTCATTTCTTTGAGTACTACTGGGAGGATCTCATCCGGCCCAGGGGATTTGTTTATTTTAAGAGCTCCTAGTCCCTTTAACACTTCTGCCTCAGTTATGCTAAAGTTATTTAAAACTGGATAGGAACTGGATGACATGTGGGGCATGTTGTCAGTATCTTCCTTTGTAAAAACTTGTGAAAAGTAATCATTTAACATATTTGCTATTTTTTTTTCTTCCTCTACGATTTTGCCATTTGTATCTCTTAAACATTTAATCTCCTCTTTGAATGTTCTCTTGCTGTTGTAATATTGGAAAAACATTTTGGAATTGGTTTTAGCTCCCTTAGCAATGTTCATTTCTATTTCTCTCTTGGCCTTTCTAACTTCCTTTTTGACTTGCGTTTGCAGTTCCGTGTACTCTTTCTGCGTACTTTCTTTTTGGTCCTTTTTTAATGCTCTGTAAAGTGCCTTTTTTCGCTGAATATTTTTTTTAATTGATCTATTAAACCATTTTGGCAATTTAGTTTTACATTTAGATTTGTCTACTTTAGGGATGTAATTGTTTTGCGCCTCTAGTACTACATTTTTGAAGAACAACCATCCTTCTTCTGTGGGTGTTTTCTCTATTTTACTCCAATCTACTTCTGTTAGTCTCTGTTTCATGCCTTCATAGTTTGCTTTTCTAAAATTGTAAACCTTAACTTTAGTCTTTACTTTTGGGGATTTAAAAAACACTTCAAATGAGACCATGTTATGGTCTGAGTTTGCCAGTGGTTCTCTGACCTCTGTTTTAGTTATTCTATCTTCGTTATTTGAAAAGACTAAATCAAGGCATGCCTCCCCTCTAGTGGGTGCCTTCACAAATTGTGTTAGGAAGCAGTCATTTGTCATTTCCACCATTTCTATTTTATCCTTCGCGATACCCACCGGGTTTTCCCATTTTATTTGGGGGAAGTTGAAATCCCCCATTAGTATGGCTTCTCCTTTGCTACACACATTTCTAATGTCATTGTATAACAGATTATTGTGCTCACCGTCTGAATCTGGCGGTCTATAGCATGCTCCTATTATTATGCCTTTTGAATTTTTGTCTGTTATTCTGACCCATATTGATTCGGTTTTATTTTCTTTGTCCAGGTTTAACACCTGGGCTTCAAGACTGTTTCTTATGTATAGCGCTACCCCTCCTCCTCTTCTGTCCTGCCTGTCTTTCCTATACAGTGTATACCCACAAATATTATATTCGTCCCCATCACTCTCAGACAACCAAGTTTCAGTAACACCTATCACATCATAGTTACCTGTTAGTGCAGTAGCTTCAAGTTCTAGAATAAACCATAAACAGCAGTACCAGCACAACTGCTTATTTCCCCCCACTGTTTGCATACGCACGCTTTGCAAAAATAGTGTACATAGCAAGGAAACTTTTCTTGAAAAACAAAGCTATTCGAATTGTTATTGTCTTGATTCTAATTTAGCGTGAGACGTCTAGAGTCTCCTGTTGGATTCATGAAGGAACTCTTTCTGTAGATTGCCAAGGGGGTTGAATGAGCCACTTACCATCCAGCGCAAGAGTTAGATCAATAGGGAAAATAAAACTACACCAGACACAAAATATTCTCTGGGAACATAAAAACAATGGCATCAGCTGGGGACCTCCAGTAACCTCAAGGGTGACAGCGCAGTCATGTCATGTTTATTGAGTTCATCTATTCTCATCACGAGAATGCCTGGTCTCGCCCCCCCCCTTTTTATATATATTTTTTTATAAAGCAAATTTTTAAAAACAGGAAACAGAAAGAACTTTCCATCTGTTTTGGAAGGAAGGCGTATGTCATTTGAACATTAGCAGAGCATTGTGTCCTTGGGTTTTTTATGCTTTGCCTTTTCATCTAATCAATACAATGTAGTATACCGGTAGGTTAAGATAAATGACTTCTTGTTTCAATTGAGGAAGCCAAGGAATGGCACTATTATTATTTTTTAAGCACAAAGAAACAGGGTTCTTTTTTTAGAACTGGAAAGCATAGCAGATGCAATTTAAATGATTTATGTACTTAATTTGGATCTATTTTCCCTACAGCAAGGAGTTCAAGGGAATCCTGAATGATTTGTTTTTAAGCCAGACACCCCCAGCAAAAATGATAGTATCATGAGAATACAGTCAAACCAGCTTACAGCAACATCAAAAAGTGGCCTTTATAGGTTATTAAGTAATTGAAATGCATTCATTTTTATGCTCTTTCTTTAGATGTGTGTCATTGCTTAACTGGATTCAATTATTTTCTTCCAAAGATACACCTGTTGGACCCCGAAGCTGTTTTAAAGGACGCTCGATCAACGCTTCCAATTGAAGAGGACTGAATCTTTTTTTTTTTTTTTTTTTTAAATGCTCACCTGCTGCATGTTCAGACTGCCTCCTTCTTCCCTTCCAGTAAACATGGTAACAAAAAGTAGGGTCATGCATTACATAGTGTACTGTTCCTTATTCTTAACCATGTTGTAGTGTCAGCAGGACTATTGCGGTATGATGTAAACACATACTCTGGAAAATATTTCTGGTTCTTTCTTTGACTGTGCAGCTTTAAGCACATGTTCAACCCTTGCAGAAATTAGCAAATTTCCCTCCCTTAAGACAAACTTTTTTCAAACCTTGTTGAGCCACATTTTCTTCTGCGATTTATATCACAGGGTGTGGTTTGTGTTATAATGTATTTGCTCAATATTTACAAAACTGTCTGGATTAAATGAGCCTATTGAACTGCAGTACTGACTATAAAGGTTATGGCTATGCCTCCTATTTTTCTTAATGTCATTCTCATAAGGACCGCTCCACCTAAACAAAATAAACACAGCAAAGAAAAAAGGCCTATTATATTAAAATGACAAGCATGCTAGCAGTGAAAATGTGACAAACATATCTTCAGAATCACGTTTCAGCATAACTGCATCAGTGTCTTGTAGAGCCGCTATCTCCCTGTGGCCAGATATACAGCCCCAGCCAGTAATAACAGTTAAAATGCATGTACTAGAATAGTTGGGGTTTATCCACGACAGTAGCAGAAACTTGAACAAAAACAGACTTGCAAGTCATACAAAACATACATTTAAATATCAGCCTTGTTTTGCTGGTTTCCTTTTGGCACGTTAGCAATAATTTAATGATGCAGTTGCAGTTATATCACACTCATACGTTACACTTTTTTTCAGTTAGAAAACATTTAAGACTACCCAAAATGTATTACAATGGTCAGCATTTCTGTTTTGTAAGAAAAGTGCAATTAAAACCTGCACAGCCACCCAGTGCACATGTTTAAATGTACATCATGTTTTACATACCAAATAAACCTCAGCAGTATGATAAATGCTCAACATAACTTATTCCATACTGGAGTGAGAAGCTTTGAAAACAACATTGTACACGTTCAAACAATTCCACCGTTATGGAAGTGCATGCAGTAATCACCACTCTTTTTGTTCTTCTTGCTGATTTCAAAAGAAAAAAAAAACAACAATTCAAAATCAATTGAAAACAGCTGCAAAAAAAAAAAAAAAAAAAAAAAACAGTAAACGTTTTCTTTTATTCTATCAAATAAAACTGGATTATTATTTTTTTTTTTAATATATAAACAGAAGAGCCTGTCCATGCATGAAGAACAATTCTTACTGATGAAAGTCTTCACAATGGCTCATAAACAATTAAAGCATTTATGTGTTTTATTTTTATTTTTATGGATAATGACTGCCAGGAGACTGCATTGCCACATCCTCTGTTTGGCCTCTGTGGTCAAGCTGATTCTGGAGTCTTGCAAAGTTTGAAAGCTCCTCCAGTTCTTGGAACTGCCTGTCTGTTTTGTGACTGACAAGCGATCTGTAAAAATGCACTGCGAACACAATGAAAACTAATCCAAATGGCACCATGATTGTAGTGGAGGCAATAGCGGCTGCTTCTCCAGGGGTGATTTTACTACTGGTGCTGTTGGGAGAGAGGTCAACTGGGTGCTTCTTTACTGGGAGAAACTTGACCCAGCACAGCAGAACCACTTCAGCTAGGAACAGCAAGGTTCCGATGACGGTGGAGAAGGCCCACGCCAGCTCGATGTGCATGTGCATGCGCTCGTGGGGAGACTCCTTCACAGAGTTTAGGTTGTGCACATTGCTGACGGCCTCGATGTTTGGAAGAATGCAGGTGCTTATCATGAGAGCGAAGAGGTGTACTGCGACCAGCACCGTGGTGCAAGCACTAAAAGCGATCAGCAGGCCAGGGGGGTATTCATGGGAGGGTTCAAGTTGAACTTCTACCATAGCCACCTACAGGATTCAAGAAAAAGACAACTTGTAAAATTATTAATAAGAAACCACACATGTTGGTATATGTTTTCAGCAAATGCAAATAATCACGTGGACCAGTGAATATATAAAAAGTGCAAACACCAGAGATCACATTACTCTCCTGTTGTATTCAAATTCTTTCTGTGCATTAAGAGAGCATTCTATAATGTTACAGCCAAAATGTATTACATGTAAATCCCACAGGCCGGGCACCTCAATATACCCCCAGATTATGAAACACTCATAAACTATAGAAAGTCCTTAGCAAGTTTAATCAGAATTGGTAAAGTAGTTCTCTACATGCAGCTCCCCCCCAGATCTATGTTTAGTTTACCAGTTGAATTTATAAAAAAACAACAACAAAAAAAAAAAAAAACAGGCACCTACTGTTCCTGGCACTGTATTGTGACCTTGCGCTGGTTTACTGGTTGTAGATTGTGAAAAACAGTCTAAATCTGCCATACTGGACAAAGCAAATGACTAAACAATAGTCCTTTATAAATAACACTTTGCTGCAGGAAGCTAATTGCTCATTTTTCATCACTCGTGACAGTAAACTGATAGAAAACAAGATTCCAGGAAGCAGCAGCATTGAATGCAGTTGCAAGTTGAAACCAGTCCTCACATATTTGCAAACCAACGCATAGTATAATGTACAGTTTAGTATTCATACTATCAGCGACCATTTCCTTCAGGGGTTTTACAATTACCATTCCCGGATGTAACAAATGAAGAGTTATATTTGAGTTGAATTGTTAAACTAAGGTCACTTTGGGACCCACCACTGATGATGTAATTGGCAGATTAAAATCGCAGGCAAGTTGACAGCAGCACATTATCCTTTTCTCATGTTTTGGCTGAAAGTAGTATGAACTATGAAGAAAATGATGCCATTAACTTGCAGTTCTGTTCCAGCAGAGGAATAGTATTAGGTATATAAACATGAGAAAGGGGGTGCATGCCAAGAGATTTTACAGATGAAAGTTTGGCAATACAAGTTAATTGTTCCACAAATATACCACACACAGAGTCCGTCACACTCAAGAGAAAGAGTATTGATGATTAAACCGGCATGATTTTTTAATTTTATTTACAAAATATACAAATTGTGCAGCCCTCTGTTCCAATTTTATAATGAAGAAATTCTTCAACCTTGCACAGTGATGGATAACTCTTCTAATTAAAAAAAAAAAAGCATGTAATTGGAAACTAATGAGAAGGAAATTTTTTAAGTTAAGAGTCATTGCCAAATTTAGTTTAAAAGAAAGTTTGTAAAGACCCCATGTAAGCCCCAAGCCCTAACAGTAACATTGCTGCAGATGTGTTAAACGAACACGTGCTACACAATGTGCTTAATTATAAAATATATATTTTATATATATATATATATATATATATATATATATATATATATATATTATATATATATATATATATATATATATATATATATATATATTATAGTTATATATATCTCCTATGCAGAGGAGTAAGAATGCCTATAATGTACCAATGGAAACAATTATAAAAGCAGACACCAGTGTATTTGCTGATTTTTCATCATATCCCAGCATAGTCTGTGCTGTCATCAGAACCTACTGTACATACACTCTGGTGTTATTTATTCTGGACTTAGTGTCTGTTTATAATTAAAATCATCTTGGCTAGTAGTAAAGAGAGTGCAGATGCTTTGGCCCTGAGGCTTTTAATTCTATTATTTATGATTACTTTATGAATTCATGTTGTGAGTTTGTGAATCTGTTTGGTCTCAACCACTAGAGATTGACATTTGTAATTATTTTTCATTCATCCCACCCTAGCCAATGAAGGTTGATTAGGGCAAGACTTCTTGGGGAGTTGTTTTGAAGTCGTCAAGATGTAGCCTTTATTTTTACTTAATGGATGGCATGCAGAAGAGGACATCACAACAACCTGGATTCCGTTGCCCTTCTATAAATACACCAATTTTGCTCAAGGTAGAGCAATACAACGTGCATGTGTAGTATTTACAGATGTGGCAAGGGGCACACATCTCTGCAGGGGATGAAAAGAGCAAGAGGCAGCTTCAGTGTTGGACACCCAGGCGAGGATCTAACCATGTATCAGTACAAACATATCATTACGGGCAAAAAGAGCAACATTTTCTTGATTACTTTTTGGTTTTGTGATTTTTTTTTTTTTTTTTGCTTTCTGGGCTATTAGAGCTTGACAAAATAGAGCTTTTTACAGCTTCCTCCAGACAGTAGCAGAAAGCCTAACTATATAACAGTAGTGAACAAACAGTCACCCAGGAGTTACGCTGTTGTGTAAAACAGACCATTTACTACATGTGAGACACTGCCACTTTAAGGCAGATAACAGGCACACTGCTGCATTATTGCAACTGCAGGGAAAAATACACAGGAAGGTAGACCTACATGTTTAATACAACAAAATCTCTGTGATCATAAAAGACGCATGGGGGAGCAGATTTAACCTGTGTTATTTTGGCATTTTACAATTCTGTTGCAAAGCATCAAATAAATACAGAAGACATCCGCAGCACTGGTGCAAAGACTTAAACAGAACTGATGCCTTGGAGTGTTATTACTGCAAGAGCTCGTCTAATACCAATCAGGTATGCAGGAGATACGACTGTGCATTAGGTACTATATCTGCAGGGTTATTTTTTTGAAAATTGTGTTTTTAAAGGGCGATGTGCAAAATGCAGAAGAGAGATACTGAAGGATTCCAAGGAGATCAGAGATCTCGAGTCTCATGGGGTTTCATGCGGATTTCATTCTGTGTGAAAGTATAGCAAGCAGCCCTGTGAAACAGCAAGCTGCACAGCCCATCCGTTAATAATATTAAAATAAAAAGCTGCATCTCGCTAGCTGAACTGCTGGGATTTTAGAACAGGTGCCTCTGCACTTTACCGCCACTAAAATGTGAAAAATCCAAAGCCAATAAATATTTGAAGCTCAACTACAGCTGTGCATATTGCTTGCAACAGTTCTGTATGTCTACACTGTAATTCTCTTCACTGCGCACAATTTTCCTGTTTCCACGATTGTGAGGCTATGTGGCAGCTGTCAGGGTTTTTTCAATTTACACATGCAAAGTTTCATCAAATGTTGGCAACCGGCTCCCTGCACTATTAAACAGTAACCATTTGAAACACGTTCACAGTAGGTGCAATAGCTTAAATGTCTATAAACTGGGTCAAATTCAGGTGAACAATGGGGGTACATATTCTGAAGCGATCCAGGCAGCTTTTGCAGGTGACTTGCTGGTCTATACAGTACCATGTTTTTCATAATTGACATTCACAACATACAGCTAATAAATATGCAACAACACCATTAAACATACAGTATATACCCAGTTTGTTAAATGACTTATGCACTTGGATACATCATTCAAGCAAAAAATCTAGCAAAGACTATCCCCCATAATTTAGAATCCAGGCAATCATATCAAACAGACCCCCAAGATTTAAGTGCAATGAAAACAGTGTTCATTTATTAATCACAAAAGAGTTGAAATTCTACTGAAAAGATTAAACAGATAATGCATGTGTTCTCATTACATCAGTTTTGGGTTGATATGCATGCACCATGTGATTTCAATGGCTTCTTTGTTACAGGTAAGCCATTCACAGAACAACAATGCTCTCCATAACCCCAGAACCCATACTTCCCAGTGTCAACCATCAGAACCCTTGTTGAACGCATGCACAACGACGACTGTTTAGCGGGTGTCATGGGAAGACTGCCAGCAGGAAATTAAAAGAGATCACCAGATCAAAGGGAATGCTTTGCCAGGACTAATATATAGAACGTGTATCAGTACAGCAGCTAAGAAAAACTGCAATGAATCTTAACAGATTTGTTTCCAAATTAAACCGTGCCTACACTACTACACTTACGTTCAACCTGCCTAATTAAATACTGCATTAAACTCGTTTTTTATAACCTAAATCTCCGGCGTACATTGATCTGGAGTTTGCTACACAACTGTAGCGTGTCTAAAGGATAAGGTTTTATGACGTTCTTGTTTAAATAACTTTCTGCAAAGGTCGGACCAAAGGCATTACAAACTACTTGCACATTTACAGCATCTGACACGACACGTCTTAAATAAATACACTGTAAATAGTTCAATGCATTAAAGAAATAATCAGCAATTGGTTTGATTTTTTTTGTCTTTCATACATTGCTATAAGTAAAACATGTAAGGTTCCTCTTAAATACAGCAGAATTTAGCATTGTACTTTTACGTTCAGGGACAGTATGCTACTGCTACATATTTGTAAATGACGAAAGCTCTTGCCTGTCGCTTTAAACGTGTAACTCACCCTACTAGTCACCCAGGAATCCTGTCCTAAAATACTGTTAGTCTCCGGCACTACTCACCATTGCGAAACCCGAGAGAAGAGCCGACGTCCTGCTTGAGGCTTTGAGCTTGGCTCTGCTCAAATAGAGCTTCCTCCAGGACAGAGTCTGCAACGAGTGCTCGTCGAGACTCATTGAGAGTGGTAGGGGGGAAGAGAGAGGACTGCCGCCGCCGGCTTGAACAAGATCCGCTCGAATTATAAACAGGTACTCCCTTCGGAAGAGCTGGCTGGCTCGCCTTGGCGATCCGGACTCATGAGCCTGTGCAACGCAAAATCCTGGACCGACGACAGCACAGCTGCTAGCTCGGCGTCAACAAGCTTGCAACGGAATGCCGTGTGCGCTTCAGAGTCGGAACTTCTCGCAGTCTTTCAAACACCCCCTTTACGCAGGAAACTGCACCCTGTGATACCCACAAGCCTATGCGATGTATCGGTAACAGTACACTCCGCCTCATGCGAGACTGTCGCTTCGTCAGGATTTCACACTCGGACCTCGGTGGTGTCTGGTGTGTGTGCTCGCTAGTGTATAGAAGATACCATTGGCTGTTGCAGCAAAGCGTCTTCAACAAGACTCAGAAATAGATTTGCATATGCCCCTCCTATAATATCCCAGAGGGCATCTGCTTTTCTGCAAGATCGACCTGTCTAAAGGTAGAAATAACTAACGAGATGATGTATCCCTTTAATCATGAAATGGGATAATAAACATCAGATACTGTGGTCGTTATTGTATTATCATGTGGATCTTTGATTTACTATCATTGGTTAATATAATCAATGTCGACAAGGTATAATCATGCTTGTGTCCGCTGCTCTCAAATTACCGAGTCTGTTCATCGAAATAGAGGAGGTAGATCTAAATACCGCCACCGTTCAGATGTCGCATTAAGACCAAACCTCTACCAACCAACACTTACAGGTGGTTTCTTGTGAGGTTACGTGAAGGGAATCACAATGCAAGCTGCCCAGCCCAGGATAAGCGAGGTGTTACATGGTCTCACCGACACTTATATAAGAGGTCTGCTATGCTGTTCAAACACCGCTCTTTACCTGAAGGTTAAGAGGCTGTTTTCAGGAGCTGCTTTCTTAATGCTGGTTGCAGCTCTGGTACTCTTAAGTAAGACTGACCTACATACATACATGTCGTTATTTACAATGTTTTACCCCGATCGCAAACAGGATGCTACAACACCACATTGGACCAGCACTGTTGCACACCACACAGTACCGCGTTATGTCAAAAGCAATGCTACATTCACACGCAACAATACGTTTGACAAGAATACCATTTTTTTCATCTGCGCTTGAAAAAAAATACAATTTTGTGAATTAGCCTTCCCCTCCATTTAAAAAAACAAAAACAAAACACAAAACCACCACCACTTCCTTCTCATTCAGCTCTGCAATGACACTCTGCATGTTGCAGGTGAGAAATGTGCCTTGTAATAGCGAGCAAAACCCATCCATCCCCTGCTTGCTTTTGAGAGGCGTGGGTGTAACGAGATTTCAGAAAGCCACACACACACACACACACACGACCGGTCAACATATAAATCTGCTGCAGCGAGTGCATGCATGCTTATTGCACACTCGTGACCACCTCATTTCAAAAAAAAGAAGCAAGACTTTGTTTTTTTATTCTGAGTCTGGACACCTCGAAATGACTGTGGCGCGGTTGGGAACTTTGTTTCAAAAGAACGTGGGGGTGTCGCATCGCGCCTGAAGTTCTGAATAAAGATGACGCATGACGTTCCCAGCAATGTTTTGATTCTCTCCATCGTGACGTCACCGGCAATACTATACAAAAAATGGTTCCTAGTTAGTTTGGCATCGGAAGGCAAAGTGTTTTCAAACTTTAAATGGTACAGTTTCGACAAAATGAAGGGCTAAATTGGTAAAACTGGCGAAAGCTCCAAAAAAATGGAGGCGCATGCAGAATGTGGACGCAGACTGGTGTGTAGTTTTACCCTATCGTTTTTATAGCTGGATAGAAAGCTACTGCGAGTAAAATAAATCTATTTAAAGCTTTTTAATATCGGAAACATTCTTTTTAATGGGTCATATGTTTTTAAACGAGGACCGGAAGGAGTATTTGTTGCTCAACGATACGCATATTTATCAGCCATTTCAGAGGATCTGTGTAGGGCATTTTTGCAATGTTACACGGCATTTAAATAGCATCTGCCGGGGCACTTCTTTATTTGGACGGTGAAAGGCATGCCTGCTTTTAAACTGGAGCTGCGGATACAGGCGTGTTGGTGCGCTCCAGTTAGTTAGGTCTGTGTGGGGTCGTTCAAGCCTCAGGTGTTGGAAGTAAATAATGAGTCGGAAAACATTTATACCATCGAGGAATCGTTGCATATTCAGGCTTATTAATGGGCCTAGGGTCATGTTAAGTAAACAATATTTATTACTCCTCTAGTTTTGGTTAATTAATTACATTAACCGAATAATTAGAGCTTGCAGCACGAGAGTATTTAATTATCCTGGAGCTATTTCGTCTGTTTTACGTAATAGCGCCCTACTTTTTTCTATAAACAAATGTTGTTGTGCTATTATTAAACACGAAGCTGTACTCTCATTAATAACTGTGGAATATACATGAATTATTCAGACAATAAATGCAATTGCAATGCAATAACAGTTGAAGGAGGTACTGCTGCCTGTGTTTACAGGTCCTTTGTATGAAAAGGAAAGCCGAGTGAAATTATATGCATTGTTGTTGTTGTTGTGTGTGTGTGTGTGTGTGTGTGTGTGTGTGTGTATATATATATATATATATATATATATATATATATATATATATATATATATATATATATATATATATATACACACACACAAACTATTACCATATACATACGTGTGCTTATCCTACATAGGTTACTTTGTTATACGATTCTGAAACTGTATATTAAATAAACAATTACGTAAACTTTTTTTTTTTTTTTTTTTAATGTGTATATAGGTGTTGCGAGAGGGGAGCAGCAACACAGCTCAATCGCTTGGCCCCTTCTCCATCACATGTGACAACAAATAAATATATAAATTACGTGGTGCAGATTATAGTTTTATCCACCAGTATTTTTTGTTTTATATAAATTTACTCACGAGCCTCGACTTTGATTATATTTTCTTTTTTTATTTATTGAATATTTTCACACACTCATACAAATAGCGCACCACCAGTAGGAGAATGTACGACGAAAACGAAGACTTCTCTGATGTGGAGGAGATCGCTAATATCCGAAGTTTTAATTTAGAAGAGAAGCTTAGAAGCGAATCATACAACGCCAGCTACGTGATGTGGATGGAAGGAAAAGGTAAGCACGCATTACCCTGTTTCATTCGCAAATACGAAAAACTTCCCACCTGCGTTTCTGTACAGCAGGGACATGACATCAAGTGCACCGATCAGTATATACGGACAACGGGGGGATCCTGCAAGTACAGCAATTTGGTGGCTGCGTTAGATCTGTAATAAATAAACACACAACACGTCACAACTGAAACACGAAACAACTGTGCAAATAAGCCAACACTTCGCATGCTATGCACGTGTCTGCTGTAGAAATAGCAGGTTTGTTATTATACTAGTGTTATTGATATTCTGTACGGATTCAGTGTACTTGGCTGAGTTGTAGATTTTTTTGAAACCATTAAATAAAAAAAGTACACGCGATCGCAACTGCAGTTATGTGCCACGCGTAACCCTCTTCTAGACTGTACATGGGCATTTTAATATAAAGTCATCTCACTTGCTATTCACTGTATGTTACGCAGATTTTACTTATGGATACGTGCAAAGGGAAGCACTCCGGGTTCCTCTCATATTTAAAGCCAAAGATGGACTGGGGATAAAGTAAGTTACAGCTGCCATATATATATAATATATAGTTAATATATAATATATTGTTAAGTCATGTGGTCCAACTAAGGTCAGTATTAGCAGTTTGTTTTGAAGCTGAATAACCTGTAGTTTTGGTACCACACATTACTGCCAGAGTTGTAGCCAGGGTCACGGATAACTGTGCACTTTCAGCAAGCAACCACAATTTTAGAGTGCATTTACAGACGAGTGCACAGAAGAACATGGTTAAAGGCTAATGGTAAAATAGCATTTCTTCCAGCTATGAGTTGTGTGACAGTATGAATAAAAGCAATTCTTCCATTTAATGGATTTGACCTTTTACTGATATTGAGATGACTAGATATGGAACAGCTATTGCTAACACTGAGCAAAAAAAGAGAGACTTGCAGAGTGATCTGAGATTTAATTGTAAAACTACATACAGGCAATGTCTATAAAGCAGTTAAAAGAAAACAAAGCAGTATTGGAACGAAGGCAGGTGCATGTAAACCACATGTCTGTGCTCCATATTGAACTCCCTTGTGATTTTTGTTTTCCTTCTTCAGTATGCCTGACAGCGACTTTAACGTCAGTGAAGTCAAAGGACTAGTAGG
Organism: Polyodon spathula; assembly: GCF_017654505.1. Taxonomy (NCBI): domain Eukaryota; kingdom Metazoa; phylum Chordata; class Actinopteri; order Acipenseriformes; family Polyodontidae; genus Polyodon; species Polyodon spathula. Next base: position 19,697,316 of record NC_054558.1, on the reverse strand, counting down.
TAAGTGTGAGTCCTGAAGGTACTTCCTCAATAAGATGCACAGAACGCCTTACTGCCTCTCTTTATTATGCAACTGACCAATGTCATTTAGTTTGATAACTGCACTGTGCAACTTTGCATTTTGCTCTAAGTTTGTAATTCCCAGGGATTACAAATGTGACTTTTTCAAGTGCTAGGTGTAGTCCGGTTAGAGGGTTTGCAACCTTTACAATTTTAAAACTAATCTGACTCGTATTGTTGATTGTGTAGGTGAAATAAAGTTCCAGATAGCTTGGAGGGAATACTAAGCCACTGGCTAATTTAAGACTGAATATTATAGATTGCCACTTTGAAGAGTATCCCGAATTGATGTGATGCTGCTTGCATGGCAGTTGTAGAACACACAGTGCAATATTAAACCATGCACTAAGTCAAGGTTTAGTGCTTGGGGAAGGCAGTGTGTTGATGAAAACAAAATGCAGGCATGTTTGTTAGATCTTTTTGTAGAAGGTTTGTGAGAATCAACAGTTAATCATTTTCCCCATGAACATTTTATGCATACTGTTCAGCCCACTTCGCTTCTGCCTTTGTTTGTACTGTCAGGAAAGATAACCTGTTCTTTGGGGGTTTTTGTCATTACTGGTGTAGGGTGGTGAAACCAATCGTACAGCTTGATCTTGGTCTTTTTGATTAACATACAAGCTGATTGGTGAAAGCATTGCAATACTGTTACTGCAGTCTGTTGAAACTTCAGTTAAGATCTGCTGATTATGGTGGTGGAGGTGGGGGGGAAGCTGCATGCAGAGGATATGGAAAACATAGACTTCAAAGCGGAACTCAAGACTAATCTACACATGTTGGTGGGAGGTAGTTTAGTCTGTGTTTTTTTTTTTTTTGATTTGTATTGAATCATGTACCTGGCCCCTACATCATACCTCTTCATCCTTTGCACACCACACCTGTTCTGTCCGCACCTACCTCTTGCAGTGCATCCCAGTTCTCGGACCATGTAAGGTGGAGAAAGCTGCTGGATAAATGCACGACGTTGCATCACGTCTTTGGATTGACTAGAGAGACAGTAGGCGGTGGCAGGTGGCTGTTTGCAAGAGGAAGCTCGAAGGGAAACGGCATGCTTGTGTTTCTGGGTGATATGCAGCTTTTTTTGTGGTGAAGTGCTTCAAACAAACATTTTGCAGTTTGGAAAATTTCAGGCCCCTGCCGCAGAATTGCACACAAATTTCCAGCTGGTGGGCGTGTTAGATACAAAACGGCTAGGTCTTTGTCTAAATGCATTTTATATATAATCAATAATCTTGGACTTGGACACCTATAAAAGCAAAGACAAAATCAAAGTAAATGTGTACCATTACAGGTGTTTTGAAATGAGGAAAGTAAATACTGTAGTAAATTTAGCTGATCACCATTTAGGCAGATATGGTTGGTGTGTGCGTGCATGCACAAATAATTCTGTATATTGAAAAAGCCGGATGTAGAGATTGCAAACATCAATGAAAAGGCGTTCTAAACAAAGATTGGAATGCCTTTTGAAGTTATTTACTAAACAGCTCTTCCTGGTGTCTGTCGTGCCAGCTGAGATGTGAAAGCTGCTGTTGTTTAGAAGTCTTTCAGGAATAAAAAATTTCCTCTTCTTGTGTCCTCCTTCCTGTTAGTCTATTCACGGTGAAGTCAATACTGTCTTGGGCATGTAATCACACTGTATCTACAGCAAGAAAAGCCTGTGATCTTTGCCACGATGGTGAAACAGACATGCATGATGTTGGGAGTGTGTGATTAGCAGTCAGAATGGAACATGACTTTGAATGCAAGCCTATGGAGACTTAAAAATAGGTCTTCCTGTGTGACTCGATTTCACATCTTTCTCAGGTTTAGAGAAAACCCACATTGATTTTCTGGTGTTTGATATAAAGCACTTATCATGCAAGGCTGTTAAACTGATGTTTTCAATTTGATTTTTTTTGTTACTTTTTGAAAAAGTGTGTGGGGGGGGGGGGGATGAGATACAGTAAAGTCATTTTGCATAGCGAGTAATATTTTAAGTACATTTCAGCTGTTCAGAGTCTTGTTGGATAACTATCAATGGGACTTCTTAATGTGGGTACACATTCCAAAGCTGCTTCTCATCAGTTCATAGTGTTTTTTATTAATAGTGCTTTAGAAGGAGGAAAATAAGGGAAACTACCAAAAAAAGCAAGCAAGCAAGAAGAACTAACAAGTGGTAAATACCTGTAGATTGTGGGGATGCTTATTTATGTTGCACCGTGCTCTCTTGTACTTGGCATGAACCTGATCACTTCCGCTCAGTCAGCCTTGAGGATTCCTTTACAGATTACTGGAATACTTAGTAAGCATGGCAAATAATGTTCTAAACCAAAGCAATTCAATACTTGCACAGATTAGGAACAGTTAAGAAACTGAGTTCTGGAAAATAAAACAATGTAAAGTGTGCCTTTTTAAGGTGTCTTTTATTTATTCATAGACAAGCAAATGATAGCTTGTTAATTGTTGTTTAGCGGACAGTCCCTGAACCAGTGACATCAGTGATTCTTCGAGCTGTCGAAACAAGGTGTCAGGACTGGCTGTCTGGATGGTAGGGTAGAAGCTGCCTCTCTGCAGCGTTCAGCAACTGTTTCGGTCAGAATCACAATTCACATGGCCTGTGAGGGCAACAGGAAGGCATGAGTTCAGCTGGCTTAATCACCACCATTATTTTAGGAGTGGGGGTTTCAAATGGTTTTTAATTTCAGGTTATGCGATTGTCTTGCTACACTGGCATTTCGGTTTTATACTTGGAAATCCACAGTGGAGTGGTATGCATTTTTTATCTGATGATGTAGACAAGAGGGTTGCGTAAGACTCGGTGCATGCAGATGAATTTGCGTGGTTTTGTAAGAGCTGTAAACTGTGACCGGCCACAGCTGACAGCTTGACAGGATTCATAATGAACTACGGTGCATGTGTGAAACATGCTGATCTGTATATGTGGGCTTTATGACACCTTGATCAGGGCTATGTCCACATAGTAATACTATTTACACTTGTAGTTTCACACTAACCATCCCAGCCTGTTGCAAACCAGTCTAGACCAGGACTGGACAACTGGAGCACCAGAGGGCTGTGTCCATTTTGCTTTAATTGGTGTAATTCTTAGATGAAGTTCTTGAAGACCTGGAGGTTAATTCAGGACATGGTTGGAACAAAGACCTGCGCTGGGTGAGGCAAGGTTGCCTTCCCATTGGATTGAACCACAATATCAAGGTCTTCCTGGGCCAGTGAAGCAGAGTCGCGGACCTGTAAATCAGTCGAGTCTCGATTGTTCCTACACACAGCAGAGACGTCCCAGGAACTGTGTCAGTTCTAAACTATTTATAGAAGCAAAGCTACAGCTGGTGCTGGCTAATTTCTTTATTACTGCTGCTGTGGTAACCGAGTGAAAGATGTATGAACTCGCTGGATAATTCATTGTGATTGAGATGAATGCGTCAACATCTGAAGCAACACAAATGTTTTTGTAATTTGTAGCCATGTTACGCATCCTGTTTTATGTTTAAACATGAATTGGACAGAAATGTTTAAGTGTTTTTTTTTAAGATAGCGTACAGGGATGGAAATAAGACTGCTATTGCTCAGCAGTTTCACGCCTTTCTGGTTTTAATATGAGCTTGATTAGCCACAGTGTATAGGTAACAAACTGAGGTGAGTCTTATTAAACTCAAAGTAAAACCAGGAAGGGATCAGACTGCTATGCAACGAGTCTAATTTCAGCCTTTGCTTCTACTATTCATTCAATCAAGGTTCACTTTTCCGAGCGACTGCTAAATCTAAATGCTTTGCGTCTACCGCTGCGTCCAGTTAAGCCATGTTATTCATTCCCTGTAATAGACTCTAAACAGCTTTACTAACAGTCACCAGGTGGACCTTTTTGGTGAACTCCGAAAGGGTTGTTTGTTATTTTTAGAACGCCCTGTTAAGGAAACAAATTGTTCTTCTGTTAGTTGATTCAACTGAAATTAACCTGTGACAGTGGATGTTATTCAATAAAAATAAATGAATCCACTTCACCTATTAAACCAGCACTGACCCTCCCGGATTGGAATTGTATTGTGCTGGTACAGATGATCTTCTAAAACTGGAACATTGCATTTCTTGAATTTTATCATGATGTTCCCGTGCTAATGGTAGTTTTACCATGCTTTACCGTGGTTTTAATGTGCTTCTCCCACATCGATTCCCTTGTTCCTAACAGCTGTCTGCTTAGAGAGCATGTGAAGTTGCTTCTTTAGTTTTCTCTGCTGTGTCTTGGCTTCCTTGCATGCTCACTGAGTGTGCACACCTGTCAACTCTCCCACAAACCCAGCGTTCCTGGGGGGGCAGCCCTCTCCGCACAGGGCAGACCCATGCCAAAGCACCATTGCAGAGTATCTGGCACACCACCTGTGCGGACTGTATAAAATCAAGGATCTAGCCCATTTTGTCTTTGGGCCATAGAAAAATAAAAATTCGGGATATTGAAACAATATGGTTTCGGACAGCAATAGGGGTTGTACCAATCTATAGATATATATGCAACTAAGGTCCTTGTTGGGCAGTTTAGTGTTATGTTACTGTTTTGAAAGTTCTACCAAGCAGTGGGTTTGGTTTTCTCTCCATTCAGCGTGTTGGTTCAGTTCCATAGTTCTGTCTTCATTCTTCTGTGGGAGTCCACGTGATGCCTAACACATGCATGGACATCCCGACTGTTGGCTGACTGTTTGTTTAAAACCGTGCTGGGGCGATGGTTTAAAAAAATAAATCAAATCAATTTTTGCATGGTAGGAGAAGCTACTCCCAGATCATTGCTGGTTTGTGAAACCAGCTGAAATGGCATTTTTGCAAATGTTTGTCAGGACAAGACAGAACCGCACACAGCTGCAGGTCGCTGAGTGATCGGGTTGTGGAGAGGCATTCATTTTAGCGTTCGTGAAAGTCTGTGTCTTTGTAAAAGTGGAGTCTGTTTATTGCTGTGATCAGACAAGGACACTCAAACTGTTCTGTGAAGCCGGTAACTGGAGATGAACAGCTGAGGCCAGTCAGTACCAGGCTAGAGGAGTTGTTGATGTGCCCGCGAGATCTGGCAGTGGAAATGACAGCAGCTAGCGTAGAGGACAGCGCCTCAGGAATCTCTTTGAACAGAGATGGCTGTGGAGATTCAAAAAGCACTGGTGTCTGGTACGGAGTGTACTAATAAAGGAGGACAGTCTGGAGTACGTTTTTCCCTTTTTTTGTTTCTTTTCAAAACTGTTGCATTTTGCTGCATGAAAGTTGCAGTGCCCACCCCTCCCACAACACACACATCCTGTTTGAATCCTCTTCCCTTTGCTTCATTAAATGTCATTCTATCGCCCCCTTGTGGATGTACAGTAAACTCTTAAGAAATACCAATCTACCAATACCGCTTGTTATTACAGAATTAGTTGAAATGTCCCGCCTGTGAAAAGGCCTGTGCTAGGATTTGAAGGACAGAGGGCAGCGTGTGCCTCGCTGCCGAACAGACACTATCGTTTTATACGCAGCTTGTTCTTCTTGCAGGAAGCCGTCGAGCGGTGGACGTGATGGACGTCAGCACCCAGAAGGGGACGGAGATGAGCATGGCGCAGTTTGTCCGATATTACGAGACCCCAGAGTCTGAGAGAGACCGGCTCTTCAATGTCATCAGCCTGGAGTTCAGCCACACTAAACTGGAGAGCCTGATCAAGCGGCCCATTGTGGTGAGCTGCATTCTCCATCACCGCACTGCGGGAGGGAGGGGAACGGGGGGCTGCTGTGCATGAAACTCTTCCAGATGTACTTGCTCCATTACCTTTTTATTTGATTGCTTGTTTTCTAAGCCAGTGCTGATTTATATTAATACAGTTTGGTATTAAAATAACTCTCTATGAATAAAAAGTATCACATAAAACGCTAATGTTGGAATAAATTACTCTAATGCCATAAAAACAACTGCAAATGAAACTTGCAATTACTGTTCTGTATTAAACATACGAAGAAAGAGTTTTTTTTCAGGACTACTAGGAGTGTTTAAGTTAGGAAGGGCACTGATGATTAACACGCTTTTCTCTAGCCTCCAAAAGCATCTTGGGTCCTTGTCAAGCTTGCTGTTGCTCTCCCCCTCGTTCTAAAAGCACCACCAACAGAGAGGAGGGGGTCCATTTAATAGAGGAGAATTTGAGGAGCTTGCTTACTGTCCATCCCCAGGAACTAATGACAACTCTTTTCACCTTGAGCCAATGTAATAATGCTGTAGTTAAAAGATAATAATAATAATTCATTCTTAAATGCTGCTGATGTTTCAGGTTGATTTGGTCGACTGGGTGGACAACATGTGGCCACAGCACTTAAAGGAGAAACAGATTGAAGCCACTAATGCCATTTCAGAGATGAAGTACCCCAAAGTTCAAAAGTAAGCGTTTTTTTGCATTCATAGCAGTGAGTCAGAGTGAAGAAGTGACGACCCCAGTGGAAACCCTCCTTGCTGTAGGTTAGAGGGGGCACCCCGATGGTAAGCCCTCCTTGCTGTAGGTTAGAGGGGGCACTCCGATGGTAAACCCTCCTTGCTGTAGGTTAGAGGGGGCACCCTGATGGTAAACCCTCCTTGCTGTAGGTTAGAGGGGGCACCCCGATGGTAAACGCTCCCTGCTGTAGGTTAGAGGGGGCACCCTGATGGTAAACCCTCCTTGCTGTAGGTTAGAGGGGGCACCCCGTTGGTAAACCCTCCTTGCTGTAGGTTAGAGGGGTCACCCCGATGGTAAACCCTCCTTGCTGTGGTTAGAGGGGGCACCCTGATGGTAAACCCTCCTTGCTGTAGGTGTCGTATCTTACACATGGCATTCTGTTTAATTATGAACAGCATGAATGGCCTTGCCTCAGGGCTTGTTATTTCGCTGCTTTCTGTAATAATCTCATTTAAACAAGGGAGGCATTTGGGAGCCAGGACCCAAGGACTAGTCTTACGAAATATAGCCATCGTAAAATGTGTTTTTATAAATTATTATTAATATTTTTGT
>NC_054558.1:19674030-19689777 GCF_017654505.1 Polyodon spathula | reverse complement strand
CTTGCGCAGAAACGTTTCCAAAGCTTATTCCCCTAGTCAATGACTAGCGCGAAAGATCCATGTTATTATTAACTGCTCTGGGTAACAATGAACAAGAGAGTCTGGGCTAGGTTCCAAACTATTGCACTGGAGAAGAAAGGCTCTTCCAAACCCCAAGAGCAAGTATGGTTCACGGCAGGATAGATAGATATAATATATATATATATATATATATATATATATATTATATATATATATATATATATATATATATATATATATATAATATATTTTCAAGGTGTTTCACAGACATATTGACTTTGCATCTACACCCAGAACCAACCCACCAAATCAGCAGGTCAATGCAATGCTCCCAGGGGCTGCTGTTTTAAAAACTGTGTGTGTATATATTAGGCCGAGATGTTTGAAGTTCAGCTGTTGGTCTGCTTGGCAATTTAATCCATGTCTTATGTACTGGAGACATCAAACTAATCTTGAAAAAGCTTTTCACATTTTTTCTTTGAAGTTCAGAATATACTATATACGCATCCAGATTATTGCAATGTTGCTTGGCACAGTGCATACTGCTCTAGTAGACTGGCCTGTATGGTATAACAACCTTCAAAAGGAATTCATTTGCACAATGCTCTGCCCAAGCAAGGACTGTATCTGGGTGCATGTATCCTGACCTGAAGCACTAGTGATCTGGTATAAGCAGTTCAGTAGCTGCCTGGAGAGAGCACTGAAGACTCTGATCCCTGCAGGGATACTTGAGATCTGAAGACAATGAGCATGCAGGCATCTTCCGCTCAACAATCAGCTAATAAACATGAGCTAAAAAAACACAAGGCTCTTAGAACGGTTATCTACTTGCCATTATAAAAAATACAAAGCAATACCGCAATAATGAAATTAAAAAAATAATCATAACACAACTGCAGTGATATATCCAGTCACATACCGAGGATCATTATTCATCTTGGGGAGTTGCTACCAAAGTAATTTCACTGGCAAAAATGAAGCGGTTCTCTACATGCAATTCAATAACTTTTGTAGCAATTCCCCAGTTTGTTATTACTGATCCAGGACATCTGGAGAACAACAATAATACAATTGTGAAAAGAAAAAACAAAACAAAAGAAAGCTGACCACCAACCGTACTGAGAGACTAACTGAATAAAAATGCAGTCCTTTGTTTTTACCTATGTAGTAATTTATAGTAATAAACCCTGGGGAAGTACAGGCGACACGCTGCCGCCCCCTGTCGCGGGAGACGAGAGGAGCTCTAAAACACTGAATGCAGACGAGCCCGGCTCTTTTGCATTGTGGTTAAGGTGTTCACTTCCAGGGTGCAGGGTCTATAGTTTGTACCCTGCCTCTGCCCTGCTGCATTGGAATTCTCCCTGGCTTCAGTGTTTTAAACATCAGTGTGCAGTGTACATATGCAACATTTACTACTGCAGAGCAATTCCACTTTTACAGCCATCTTACTGCAGCGACACAGAGGGAAGCTTCTCTTTTGTTGTTGTGAAACTCTTGACGCAGCAGAAAAGGGGGGGTTTCTCTTTCATCCACTGTGAGTCAGCCTGAACACAGGGCACTCTCGGTGTCAGTACAAGCACAGACCCCTTCGAACAATGAGCCATTAGCATCCCAAACAGAGCAGAGCTCAATCCTCACTGCACTCAACTGCTGACAAGTCACTTTCTTTCAATTAACCCTCTCCTGCTTCGTTTGCTGTGATCACAGCCTGTGGTGAACCCCGGTGACAAGTTCTGGAATGCTCACCAGCAAAATCAATGCCTATTACTGCTAGCACAGCTGGAGTGTTGACAGCCTTATATATTCCTATTGCTATCAGGGGGATTGTCTTCTGCAGCAGGTTGCATGCATATATTAAAGGATAATGAAGTAATAATGCATTTCAAACTAGCTTTGTGACATTACTGTCATATCCTTTGCATCCAGACTCTAGCCAAAGACACTGACAATAGGCTTCCCATACCGCTTAATGTCTTGCGTGAATCACCTTCTGTTAATTTGGATAAATATTACTAGCTCTGTGTAACAAGCAGAATTGTAATTGGCAGGAAATCTGTTGCACAGTGTCGGTCTGGGCATCGAGCCATGCTAATCTTTGTACAGTGGTAAGGGAAATAAAAATAATGAAATGAAGTACGAAATCTCTTTCTGTGCAGATGTGTTAGGCAAATCAAGTGAAAGCAACGCTAGGAGTAAACATGTGGCCATGGAAACAGCTCTCGAAAATGGAGGCTGTTTTTTACTTTGAAACTGTCTGAGGCTTTCATAACCGCTGCTTTCTAATCGTGAACGACCTGAGAATTGAAAGTGAGACTGGAGACGATCTTTCCCCTCAGTAATCCGCTCTTCCTCTGCCAGTTCCTCTCCCTCGCTGTTTTCACTCTGCTTACAGAAGACAGGCCTCAGACCTTTATCCACAGCCTGTTTTCTACACCAGTGTGTTTTGCCAAACAGGCAAAGTGAATTACTTCCCCTGCTTACAAAGAAACTAAATTGAGACACCCCTAACAAAAAAAAAACAGGAGCGATTAACATTATCCCAGAAGGACTCATATTTTAACAGTTTAACTACATTTTGCAATTTCAAATTTGATTTGAACTACTTTTACTGAATCAACCAATTTTTCACGGTCTGCTATCCAGCGTTCTGGGTCTGTCTCTAAAGAGCACTGTACAGTGGTGCAAGTCTCTTCTGCCTACAAGACAGCGGAAATAGAAAAGGTACAGCCTGATTCGGTTAAAGGCCTAGGCAGTTTATATTCTCCAGCAGGTGCATTTCACACCTTTGCCGTTCACTTTCACACCTGCAGGTTTGGTATTGGGTGACTAGCAATGGAATGACATTTTTATTCAAGTGGTTTATTCCATTAATCAGTGATTCTATTAACATTTTTCACTGTAATTTTGAAAAATAACTATCTCCCTGTATCAAATACTTTTACAAACTGTACATGTGCCGTTAGTCCCAACAACCGGAGCACTAAACTAACAAGGAAGAAAAATTGCAGTCGCCAAGCCACACCCCGAGAATTGAAAGATCTGCTATCCAGGTCCCCAGCAGAGCTTATTCAAAGTTGGTTGGATTTTTGAAGAGTATTTCATTCTGAAATCAACAAACTGCATTTTAAACTCTTTGAATTTGATAACTGTAAACTGATGAAAAGGAGACGCTTTCTGCCTCCTGTCCCTACTGTACAAAGTGTCGTATTTAACCAAGTGAACGATTTATTTATTTCTTTATTTTTTTAATCAGCTAAAGTAACGTCTTTTAACCTAATTGTAAACCCGATGGACCTGTTTGAATGACATGGGAGTATTCACAGGGGGGTTGGTATCTGATTGGGAGGCCACAGTGGTTTTGATCTGCACCTGGAACACAGTGATCAGTACAATTGTTTAAATCAGATACGGTTTTACTGCGCTGGCTGCATTTCCTGCAATGGGATGTGTAGAGGCCCCCTGCCTGTTTCCCCTCGCTCATTACTTTTACTGCAGTCAAGCAGCAACAGCAGCAACACAAGGTTAACGTTTCTCCCCCTGAGAAGCTTTACCTCTGGATTGCAAACAAAGGATTTACAGCCTGTCTTTGGTTAGACAGAAACCGACCAGCCAACCTTCACTGCATGTCTTAAAAAAAGAAAAAGTCAATTTATCCCAGCATTTGTCTGAGCCCATGCTCTGACTTCTGACTTCTGACTTCAAATCATGAGGGAACCACCCTTCCTGGTTCCACAGAGATCTGACCCTTCCTAAGACCTGACTGGTGAAAGGAGGGTGATACAATCTGTCTCCTGGGATGAACTTAAAAGGTGTGCATGCAAAAAAAAAAAAAAAAAAAAACACACTGCCTTTCATTATATTACACATTCAGCACTGTCTTACCTCCTCCATCTTCTCAGAAGTGGGCGTCTGTTCTCCAGATACAGGCTCCTTCAGCTCCGAGGTGCCCAGCTGGTCGACGGGGGTGACGCTGGCCTCCGACACGGCTCTGGAGTTGTGAAGGAGGGCAGCTGTGCCGGGGATGGACTCGTCCTCATCCGAATCGGGCAGGGGGGTGGGGCTGATGTCTTCCAGGCCCGCGCTGGAGGGGCGCGAGACGGGGGAAGTGCCCTGGTAGCTGGGCTGTGAGTTGCTGTAAGGGGGGATGGGGGAAAGTTGAGAGGAAGAGGAGGAGACGGGGCTGCCCTCCATGCGAACCTCGTTGTCCGAATCGCGCTCGCTGAGGAAGGGCAGCTTGGTCCTCTGCTCTTTCAGGAGCATCTCGATGCGCGAATCCAGGCTGTTGTGCTGTATCTGCGACTCCAGAGTCGGGGTGCCGGGAGTCTCGCTCCTCTCGGGGGTCCGATTTACAGAGGTCGAGCTGGGCTGCTCGCCCACCAACGGGGTGTCGGGAAGGGGAGGCGTATTCGGCTTCTCCTTGACCGGTACAAAGTCAACCCTGCTGCTGCTGCCAAGAGCAAAGGGCTCTGCAGGAGGGGGGGCAGGCCTCCTGTACTCTCCTATGCTACTGGAAGTCTGTGGGAATAGCTGATCCACAGCGTGGGGGTACACAGGAGGAAGCGGGGGTGCCTGATAAGGAGAAAAGGCTGACTTGTAGTTACTCGTGTGACTGGTGGCTGGTGGGTGGGAGTAAGCTGCAGTGGGCTCTGCTGGTGGCGGATGGGGCTTGAAGTTGCTGGTGAACGAAGATGATGATGAAGAAAATGAAGAAGCATTCTGCTCTGAACTCCGGTAGGCTCCCGTCGTGTTGTGGACGTAGTGGCGCTCGGGCCGGCGGTTGTAGGCATCCTGGAATTTGGTTTCGTGCCTCCTGGGCTTGTCGGACCCGTAGTGGTACGAAGGGGTCTGCCTGCTGGAGTAGCCGGAGTCCTGTGAGAAGGGCGTCCCACTGATGCGGGGGGTGTGAGGCGTCCCCTGGGACTGCGGCGTGAACTGGCTGTAGGAGTTTGGCGTGTCCTGCCGGCTGGAGTAGGCCGTGTCCACGGAGAAGGGAGTGCTGCTGCTGGTGGGGGTGGCTGCGCTCCCCACCGACGCCGTGCTGCTCTCTGTGGACCGCTGCAGTGCAGGCTTCACGGGGTCGCTGGCCTACAGGAAGCAATGGAAAGCATGAGAGGGTACTGCACGCAGAACAAGAAAATGGAACCCTTCTTAGAACTAGATGGAAAGAAGATAAGTCATGGGAAGACATAAAGCTTGTTTGCTTATATGCAGTGCTACCTATGGAGTAGGGCAGCAGTTGCTATGAAGTTACATTTCAAAAAGCGGATCATTTTACACCCCACCGAGTAGCACGTAGCATTTTGAGCCACTGCAGGTTTTCTTGTGAGCCTTAATTGTGGCTAATTCAGCTTGCACTGAAAATGTCTTAAACTGCCATACAGTGCATTTATAAAGCACTTAACCTTTTTTCTCTAGCAATGCCTGACAGCATCTCCCGAGGCTGGTAACCAGTACTGACAAAGCTCATGGACAGACACACACAGTGGCTCTACTTTGTTTAAAGCAAAGGCTGTGCCATTCATCATGCACTAGCTTTACTCTACTGGGATTTTCACTTGAGTGTATGCAATCAAATGTTAGCACAGTGCTACACAGAGTAGATTTCAATTGCACTGTAAACTATTAATTTTTTTTATCGAAAAGCATCAAGACATTTAGTCTGTATATGAGTACCGCTGCTATGCTGGGGAAACTGCAAAAAAAACATTAAGAAATAAATGAGTAAACGGCAACAGACTCACTCTCTAAACTCTTCATCTCGTGGTACCTAAAGGCTCACGATCTTGCTAATCCATGCACTCATGGTTGGTCCCATCAGCAGAGCCCTTACCTGCGGGGGGTCACTGACACCTGGGGGAGAGTCCTCTTGGACAGGCTCGTTCCCCACAGGGAGCGTGCGAGGGGTGTAGAGTCCACTGACCAGGAGCTCGAAGTACCGCATGCGATTTTCACCTTGACAGACACAGAGAAAGCAGTCAAAGCACTTCCATCAACTCCTAAACTGCACAAGAAGGCTCCACTCCACAGCGAGGGCTGCCAGTGCCGTGGTTCGAACTATAACTGCACACTAGCGGTTCTCTTAAAACGCAACCAGGTGAGCACCCCCGAGACAGAGAGAAAAATGCTACTTCAACAACTTTCAAATGCAAAGTCCACTGTATGCCAGATCAGTCACAATCATGGAATAAGCTTACTGCAAGTTGCAAATGGGAAAATGAAAGAAATAAAACACACACAACCACACACCAAGCCATGTTCTGTCGAGACAAGGTAAGACTGACATATGCTTAAATCAAAACAAGGCTGGCGCATAATTGACGATACACTACCACAGCACCCAAGCTTTCAGACGGCATGGTTCATTATAAACTCAAATGCTGTATCTTCACTGAAGCCTGTTAAGAATCCAACTGGGAATTTATACAAAAAGAGAGAATTTTTTTTTTTTTGGGGGGGGGGGGGGGGGGGGGGGGGGGGGGGGGGGGATCCAACAAACAGAAAACTTAATTAATTTCCATAATGCAGTTTAGTGCCTTGAGGGTCCCTTTAAAAAAAAAAACTCACTGGAAACATTATAAGCATTATATTATCCCTGTACAACAGTGGCATGTTTAATATTCTTTCACAAGCACAGCCAACAATGTTGAAAAACAAAGAGGTCAACAGGAACAACTCCTTGTATTAATGTTTTCATTGAAAAGAGGCTATGGGCTTTCAATAATTGTGCAAACAGCAATTAAATTATAATGCACAAAAAAAAACAAAAAAACATTTCAGTTATGAAAAACACCAGTGCGAAATACATACTGCTATACCACCGTACTCTACCAAACACCTCTAGTCGCTAGGAAATGAGCCACTGTGTCTTTAAGAGGGCAGCCATCAATTGCTAGTATCCTGATAGCACAGCTGTAAAGTTTAAACTGGTGTGAAGCCAGAGTTGCAAGCAGGAAAACACTTGTTACATAACAAACTAACACATTTTGTTACAAACGTGTCAATATGTTGACTATTTGCTTTTATATATTTTGGATTTTTTCACCAGTAAGTGCCCTGCAAATGAACTCCACAGTTGGCAGTGAAAATGATTTACTGTGAAACAAATTCCAGATTCTGAGGAATATAGAGTTTCCACTGAACAGATACACTGTTTGAATTTGCTGTTGCTGGTTAAGTACGACGTGTAGTCACTGGTGCATTGAGCACTGTCAGAATGAGGCTATTTTGTCAACCACGGCACAACTCTACTCCTGTCTCCTAGCAACAGACAACACACTTGACTACACGTGACTTAGAGACAAGAAAAATTAAAAACGTCCGCGCAAAACTTGAACAAACTGACGGGGCTTCGGGAATTGAAAAACAGCGCGGAGCCTGCGCCTTACCTTTCGTATCCAGCTCCACGTGGATGATGTTGCCCATGACTGAAGTCTTGTGCAGGTTCTGCACGGCATCTTTCGCTCCTTTAACCGAGACAAAGAGCACTTTCGCGATGCCCAGGTGCTTCTTATTTATTGGATTGTACAAAATTTCCACTTGCTCGATCTCTCCGAATCTCTTGCACATGTCAGACAGAAAACCTTCTCTAATGTTATCGTTTAACTTCGCAAAAGTAACCTCCTTGGGCGGGACTGGTCCAACGTAACAGTCATCGATCTAAAAAACAAAACAAAACAAAAAAAAACACGACGTCACTATCTATATATACACAAAAGCGTGCTGTAAAATGTATGCAGATAATAGTACAAGTTACAGCACTATCGTTCATTTAAAAATATTAGGAAAAGTTTAAAATATATTGATACAAAAAAAAATGTTCTTTTCCCCGTCGTTATCCAAAATGTAGTTTAATATGCACGATGCTCCGGTTTGGCGTCTCATCGGGCAAGCTCACTCTAAGGGGGTGTGACAGCTTACCTTAAATTTAGGGACTGGCAGGTCCGTTTCCTTGTATTTGGTCCAAATCCGACCAATGCGGGGATCCCTCACAGAATCAACTGGTGGCATTCCTGGATTCTGCAAAAACATGGAAAAGCGTGTCGACACAGGCAGAAACAGTATCTCTGACACAAGTATTATGAAACCAGGATATATATATATATATATATATATATATATATATATATATATATATATATATATATAAAGCATGAATTTAAGATTAGTATATAATAGCGCAAATTGGAATATGTACATTTGCTTGCCTGCGAAACCGACTCCGTGCAACTGAATGGCTGTACAGTGACACTCTGATGCACCGTGTCAGCTGCTGCTGGTTCCACGCATGTTGGCTACACTGTAGTGACCGCTACGAACAATCGGCCATCTGCAACATGAAAGATGCTTCCTGTCTTATTCCGGCGGTTATTCTATAAAGTGTTTTTACTCACGGGCATGCTAAACTGTACTCCATCGTAGCGGTAGAGCTTATGCGGTCCCTTTTTCAACGCGGGGTCAATTATCAACTTGTAACTTCGCCAGTGGTGACTTCGCTTCTCTCCAGAGCCGCCGACCGGGTGGCTGTGCTCCATTCCGTTCGCCAAACCTGCGGGAGAACAAGACGAAAAACATTACAAGCTCCCCGCTGTATCCTCCGTGGCTTACAAACACGAGCGGGTCGAGAATGAGGGCTGAGAAGCTGCTCCCCTTTACTGAAATAGAGATATGAGAGAGGGGGTTAAAAAAAAAGACCCAGCTCACTTGAACTCGGCTGTTTTCTGTGCTCTTCATTTAACCTGGATCTTTCGCCAGGTCTAGACATTGTGTTGCTTATTCTAATCGTCTTTTTTTCCTACCAGAACGGCGAGACCGTTTACATTCCCCCCGACTGCATTACATGGTTTTAAAGAATCCTGCCTCCTTTTTTGCGAGCCAACACATATTGTGTGGCCCTGCTCGCCGATATACGACTCCCACAATACACCGCTATCAGCCTTTCTGCAAGCTAACCCTTCGTTCGGAATGCACATTCACCACACGCAAACCTCTCCAAAAACGCAGACGCAGCTGCGCCGCCCCTAACAAATACTGAAGAAAGGACAAAGGGATTTTAAAATACGCCCGAAAAAAAAGTATTTCGTCTTGTCTATCAATTTAAGAAAAAAAAAATGGGACTTTACGAAGCTTTGAATCTGCCGGGTACATTTACCCTACAGGCGGTGCCTCAAAACAAGATGGACAGGAGCCTCAAGTTTTGGAGACAGTAACAGTCTAACTGCATTCCCCTCTAACATGGCTTGCATTTCGGCTCTTTTTTTTTCATTCCAACATGCCCACAGTTTTTTTTTTTGCTGGGTTACAATTCACATTTTAAAACGCTAAACGTGCGTGTAGAACAGTGGCTTTCGTTTACTTATTTAAAAAACGACACTGAAATAGCCAATCAGAATGCAACTTCCATTTTGCGTAAAGTGTCTTAGTAAAACATTAGATTTTCTGTATTTGTTTTATTTTTGTAAACGTGTGATCCATTGTGATCAATGTCTGGGATTTCCCTGTGCTAGAGCAATTGGCTGGTTAAGGCAGTTGGTTCCCCCGGCCAATCAGATTGAAGCTACCATTTTGACTGGTGTTAACAGAAGCAGCCCTGAAACATCCTCTACCAGACAGCAGGAGAGGCCAAGCGCACAGGCAGCCATTATTCTGCAATGGAATCAAATGGCCATTATGGGTTTCCTTTGTTCCAAAAGGGATATTTTTTCACTTGATTTCGGCATCTCTTTATGGACTATATCAGTGTGGTATAATGTTTGCCAACATTTTAAGGATTTGTGAAGAAGGAAGATAAAAAGTTTGGATTTTCTCCCTATGATTTTTGGAATCCATCTTTGTACATAACTAGGTCAAGGCACACCCTTATCTTAGTAACAATTTGAAGTCAAATCTAGATGAATAAACTACTTCTTTTAGAATTTTGTCGTAAATCTATCTTGTTAAAGTGAAATAAAGCAATAAAGTATTGCAAATATTATTTTAAAATGCTAATTATTTGAAGTGCACACCAAAATGGCCAAATATAACAGCAATTTGTATGTAAGTTTTTTTTATGTTTACATATATTTAAGGTGAACTACATTTAAAAATGAAAAACACTAAGCCTAATTAAATTTGAGTAAGACTTTATTTTTAAAAAATCGACATTTTAAAGTTTATTTATATCTGCCCTTTCTCTGCCTCTTGTTGTCTTTTTATAGTTCCTTCATTTGCATGCACTTTGTCTCTTCATTCACGTTAATCAAACAGAATGAGATCTACTAAGGTTTCAACAAACTTTCAAGCTTTCAACAATGAAAGGGAACACGTCAACATTTTAAATGCTGAGTAATTGGCATTGTTAGTTTGTTGCCGAAATGTAGCTATTCAGACAGACAATAAACAGCCCCCTTGCAAAATATATTCTACATCACTTTGTCAAATAATATAATTTATAAACACAATGTTAAACAGTGTGATTCTAACAACTGGTTAACAGCAACTAATATCTTCAAAGCACTTTTTTTAAATATGTCAATGAAAAAGGACGAAGGCTAAAATACATCTAGATGATTATGCCTTTGAACTGAACACAAATCAAAAAAAGTCGCCTGTTATATCTATGCTTGCTTTAAAATTAATACTATCAGCTGTTATTAAGGTAAGTGGATCTATTTGACCTTGCAGCAAGGGCACGTTTTAATTTTGTAGTTAACAAATAACTATATATATATATATATATATATATATATATATATATATATATATATATATATATATATATATATATGTGTACACACACAATTATTTTTGTAGGTTAAAGCTTAAATATAGAGGAAGGGAGTTGAAAAATGGAATCTGCATAAATATTTTAGCATTGTCACGAGTTACAATACATTAAAAAAAAATACATATTTACCTTAACATTTTGCTGAAATCTTTATAAATCAGGCCTACAGGAAGAAAAAGAAACACATTGTCATTACCACCTTCGTATCCAAAAAAAAAAAAAAAACATGCCAGTGCATTTTTGTGAGGTTCTGTAAAGGGGGGACGGGGACGGGGGGCAGTTCTCCCATCAAACCAGCAACATTTCTTTTTTTTTTTTTTAAACCCATCGCCCCCAGTATCTTTATCAATTAAAAATAATCCAACAAATTGCTAACACAGTGAACGTCAATGCCTGCCCAGCGTGGTTACAGAATCGAAACGCAGACATGTTTTCCCCTAAAGACTATAGAGTTAAATCAACATTCATTTTCGCTCTTTCTTTCCATGGCAGCCTGCTTGCTGATTCTCAAATTTTGGGTGTATGTGGACATTTTCCTCGTTGAAATCAGGACCCTGTTCATTGTCTAGGCTAACATAAAAAGAATCATATGCTGAAATTAATTTTATGTAGACACGTATATTTCACAAAACGTCACCCAGCAGCTTTTTAGTAGGCCAGTTTATGATTATGCAACAACAACAAAAAAAAAACACTTTTTTTATGATTATCACAATATTATGATTATCTACACATGATTTTAAACGTTATATTTGTTTTTGAGAAGAAAAGAAAAACACATGAGAGTAATGGTTTAGCCAAATTCCTGTTTTTTTAAATGTATTCAGTAAAGTATATTAAAACAAAACTATGATACTATAATGTGTAATTCTTACAATGACTACTTCAAATAATTCTTATAATAAAAGAACTACAATACTAATGATTGAAACAGTGTTTAGTGCGAGTAAACAGGCTATTTATTCCCCTTAAAATGGTAATTAGAAACAATGGTCCAAGCCAGTCCGTTGATAATGGAAAACAAAGAAAATCGATGGAAAACAATTTAATAAGATAGAAGCGTCTCAGGGATAACCTTTCATCTGTATTTCACCGTTAATATTCCGTGTTAGTTTTCTTCCTAAGTCTGCTTTAATGGCTTCTTTTCTGAGCAGATTGAAGTTCAAAATGGCTTCTTCACACAAAGCAAACCATTTACAGCAAAGCTGCAGCTGCGCCATTGCAGAAAGACACGCACTTAAAAATGTGCAGTGCAGTTACATTCTAGGATTGTCTTTGACACACTTGTAAAAGCTCACAGTGCACTCATTTGATGGCGTGCATTGCATTTTACTGAAATTCAGGGTGATGTTGAAATCTTTAATCACAGTATGGCGAGCCATTTCGTGGCGCAGAGCTCTCTGGTGCCTCGGTTGCTGCTGCCTGAGTCTGTCACAGGCTGACAAAGAGCTGTAATCTGAGAACCTGGCCGCCCGCCAAGGGCTTCCCGCGTACGAACTATTTGCCTTATAAGGTAGAGAAGCATTGTTAAAGAGACAGTGCTGCTATTGCAAGCCGCCCGCCGTGCTAAAGAACATATTCTGAAATAATTTACACTGATAAACCGACCCCCCCGCCCCCCTTTTTTTTAAATTGGTTTTGGTATTTCCCTAGTGGTGTTACTCATTCTCTTAAAACGCATGAGTAGAGCAGTTTCAGAATTAGGCAGTCTTACCAGGTACCCTGAGCTTGCCTTTTGACGCCACCCCCACCCATAAATTACATTTGTTTTTATTTCAAAGTTGTGATATTTAAACGTATTTAGTACAACAACTAAACAAGTCTGTAAATGCAGTATACCATCTATTGTTTTGTGACCAGATAACGCGCCTCTAATGGATGTCTGGGCCCTATTGTCAGAATTTGTAAACAACCTGTTTTAGCACCTGTATCCATAACCTGTAATTATATTGTAACTGGGCGGTAGTCTGTGATACTACTAGCGGGAAGCGGGGCCGCCCTCTCTGGCTGAACAGTGAGGGTTAACCTGCTTGTGTGTGGTGTGTGTCTCTGACAGTTACAGCTTTCGTTTTTGTATATTCTGAATGATTACATTTTGTTGGCGTACAACCAACTGCAATAGGCTACAATCTAATGCAGATCCCTTTCTTTACTGTTGCCAAAAAACGTTTTTGTTTTTTGTTTGTTTGGTTTTTTTTTTTTTCCTGGCGTTGCAAAAATAAGCCAGTATGAAGCGTATCCCTAGGTTACAGAAGCAAGTTCATTTAAAACATTATTTGGCACGCTTTCAACAGGGATCTGTCTCCCTGGGCAACTGCGGGTAATTAAGCGAGACGCTTGACGTCCTGCCGGTGCTTCGGATCCGCATCAGATCTCGGAGTGAGTTATTCATTACACAGGATTTCTGTAGCACTGCGTTGTTAGAAAGCAGAACAGTCATTATTTCTCAGTACGGAGAGACGTCAGTAAGAGATACAGTGCTCAAGACAGTCAGACGGGAGTGAAGAGCAAGGCTGTAAATAGCCCTGACTGGCTCGTTCAATAATGTCGACTCGGTCAGACAGGAGCACGGATACTCCAGGCCAGCTCGAAAAGGGGTGGAGGAGACGGAATCAGGGCAAGGGAACTCACAAGGAGGAAATGCATTTGGGGTGGGGGAAGCTAAAGACACTCCCCTTGAGAAACCATACACTAGAGAGAGAGAGAGAGAGAGAGAGAGAGAGAGAGAGAGACATCTTTAGCACTACAGTCATTTGCTTGTTCCTTCTGTACAAGATAGCTCTCCTCGTCGTTGCTTGTCGAAAGATAAATAGCAAAGTATTAAAAAAAAAAATCTCCTAATAAAAACATTTCAAGTGATGCTAATTACAGCCTGGAGGAGTTAGACCACCCCGATCAATACTAATTACTGTGGTTACGTTGAAGCTGTGCTTAGCGCACGCAGTCGGTTTCAGGTTATTTAACAGGTATATGGTACAGCAGACCAATGCACTACAAAATACAACTGCTCCTTAATCCAGCGGGTATTATCTGATGTTATCAGCCCCTCAGTCAGCCCCAGTTTGACACAGATGTCACTGGTGATCAGACACGGTTGCAGAGAAGCGTTATTATAATAACGTACTGTATGTTAGCAGTGCAAGAACACGAGCACAAGGTTTTGGAAACCTGAAGTTTTTGTGTTTCTACACGACCTGAATCCAATAACAATATTCTACTAGCAACTACTGGAATTTCTGTGGACAGCATGTGAGCGCACACCTTGACAGAGCTGGGAGCTGATGTCTTACAACACGTGGTCGTATAACTCAGTCGACCCTGTAAAGCACGTATTCTGTGTTCAGGCTAATCTTGTTCGTCGCTCCATTGCATTACAGAGGTCAAAGGTTACCAATGTTTCAGCGAGGCTGCATTCTATTTCTTTTCCTCTAGGTGGCAGAACAGCAGCAATCAACGAGCAGGTTTTATTTTTTTTAATTTTTTATTTATTTATTTATTTATTTATTAATATTTATAAACTGTCACTTGCAGCAATATACAAGACTGAGGAACCAGCTACAATTGAGCGTATTAAATGATTATTGCAATGGACAATTGACACAGAATAAGGGGAAATGACCCAGCCACACTACCAGTGGAACTTTTGCAAATGGAAAGATTTGTGCAGTCGATGCAAATCACAGCAGCCTACATTCAATCGTTTTCAATCTGTACTCATTAACAGAGGGTTTAGTCAAGTCTATTGTTTCCAGTAAAAACCCATTAATTACCAATTATTTGATGTCAGAGTGTGTATCTGGCATACAATTGTATTGCTTGTGTGCTATTTGTTTTTTTTGTAAGTAGCTGCAAGCTTGTAATTAATATTATATTATAAAGTAATTTCTTTCTGCCCTATAGTGGCTACATGAGTGCACATTATGTTACTTTTCTTCTGTAGCAGGTGACTGCTTTCGTTTCTGGCACGAAGAAAAGAGTGAGTCCTGAGAGTTGAAGCAAGCGGTATGCAAATGTAGAAGTGTCTTCATGCAGTGCAGCATGGGTTAGCTGTCCCTCCCTCCTCTCTTCCTCCTCTTTCTCTCTGCAGAGCTCTGTCTGACAGTGTGAGGCGTGTTCTCAGCTCTCAGAGCATTGCAACAGGTTCCTGTGAGCATTGTGGTGCACCACTCTTTCAGACTACACTGAAGAAGAAGAACATTTAAAGAAAAAGGCATGAAAGAATGTGACATGCACACCTGGAGGCTTCTTATTACAATTTAAATTACAAACTAGAAAGGGCCCACGTCTTTAACTTTACTGCATGTGAAAGTGACGAATGTGCTGCCTTTTGGACTTCAAGGACTGGTAGAGATTCCTTGACAGTGGTTTTGTTTTCACCTGCTTGACTGACTGAATAGCATCATGACAGAGGAGAACGGAGTGGTGACCCGCAATGGCACAGAGAAGGCGCCAGAGGAGCTGAAGATAGTGATCGTCGGGGATGGAGGCTGTGGCAAGACCTCTCTGCTCATGGTCTACGCTAAAGGGGATTTCCCAGAGGTAAGGGTGCCCGGGTCACGTCAAACTCAGGTCATCAGGTTTTTGGGATATTATTTTGTGTAGCTACAGTGTATTCAATCCATCTCAACCAGAGTTAATGCACCGGCTTTAAAATTGATGTCAAATGTGTGTTAATTCTGGGTGTGAGGCGGCACTCTGTTTAAACAGCACATCAAGAGGGGATTACAGTACCAGACACTCTGACGTGTCTCAGTTGTGATGGGGATCGTACTGCAATGACAAAGAGTCTTGATTTTTCTTTGTTCGCGTTGTATTTGTGACAATCCAGGGAGATTCAGTTTACTATTTAGATATTTGAAATTTTTGTGACTAGAAAACGTGCCTCTAATGGATGTCTAGGCCCTTTTGTCAGAATTTGTAAACAACCTGTTTTAGTACCTGTATCCATAACCTGTAATTGTATT
>NC_054558.1:19564277-19673530 GCF_017654505.1 Polyodon spathula | reverse complement strand
GATTATGATTAAACTTTCAAGCAAGACAATAAAACTTCAAAGCCTTTGTTGCTTCTGCCTGCATATTGTTATGTGACAAAGCGACTGGCTGCCTGGCGGTGCAGCTGTGTGCTTCGCTCTATAGTGGGCGCAGGCGCTCTCCGTTCTCACAGAGCGCTGTATTGAGTGTTTGCATTGTGTCTGAACGCCGGAGAGCTTTAAAAAATATACCAACAGCAGCAATGTCGGGCAGGTCAGTTCGCGCAGAGACCAGGAGCAGAGCGAAAGATGATATCAAGCGGGTTATGGCCGCTATTGAAAAAGTACGAAAATGGTAAGAGGCAAGCGAAAAAGAGAGAGAGAAAAAACCCATGGGTTCATTATCTAACAGCAGAAAGCACAGCATGTGGGGGAGGAGAGAGAGCGAGCGAGAGGGAAGCTAGAATAAAAAAAGAGAAGGGTCATCTTGAACTTAAAAAAAAAAATTGATAGATTGCGCCGGTGGCACAGGTACGCTAGAGCGCTACTGCGAGCGGTCGTTATTAGGAAGATTTGGACGATTTTTAATTTTTTTTCTCATTAAGAATTAATGTAGGTTGAACCCAGAAGCCATTTCGTTGCAGTCACATGAAGCCTTTGCTTTCTTCTGCCTGTAATGCCGGGTGGAGAGTGCGTTTTGATTGCGCTGCAGAGCGGTTTCAGGAGCCCGGCACATCACAAATCATAACAATAACCTCCAGTTAGTAACTAGATGACAAGGGCGCTGGAGAGCATGAATACTTTGATACGGTCTCGGCGTTTTAAATTTAGCGCTTTGAATCGCTCTTCAGCGCCAGAGAACTAGGCGTGCGGCGGGGGGCTGGGGAGAGGAAGTGGTGTATAACTGATAATGCAGATAAGAGCATTTTATAGATCTATATACTGTATCTATATTATATTATATTGAAACAATCAAATACAAAATAAACCCTGATAAATAAAAATACCTTTTCAGGCCTAACAAAAAAAAAAAATAAATAAATAAAATACATAAATGAACCAAATACTCCCTAGAAATAAAAGCAAAGTGCCGTGATAAACAAACTGTGTGATATTTGTTCAAGGGCAGAACAGACAAACCTTCTTTTAATTGCAAAAGAAAAACTATTATATGAGTATATGTATAAACACGTTACATTAACAATTGTAATTGAATCGTAATAAACGCGAGTTTGTTGAATGTATTTTGTGTTAATAAGACAAGTTTAAGAATGCGAGATTGTGTGTGTATGTGTATATATATATATATGGCGTTTAGTACAACAGTAGACGTCTATATATCGCTGCTAGAAAATTAATTCACTAATAAAAATGACGCATCTATGTCATTTAAATATCACGAAGTTCTGTACCCCGGTAAATTAATTATTATGCAACTTTATAGGAAAGTGTATGTGTAAAAATACTACCGTAAATTATGAGTGTAAATGAACGCTAGGAATTAATCTCTGTGTTTGTGTTTTTGCTTGCTAATCTGACGAAATTCTCAGAATACAGAGGAGACACCGAATGACGCTGAACGTTAGAACATCTACTGGAAAAGCAAACTTTTGATTTTATGTCTGATTGGCCCTAGCGTCTATTATGTACACTATTTTTCTTTAAGCTTTGATATGTAGTGTCGTTCAGTACAAACATGACCACATCAAGGTCTTAATTTAAAATGTAATCTAACGTTTCATAAAGACAGATGTTACTACCAGTAAAATTTTTACTGGCACTAAGGCAGCTGATGTTACTGCTGCCAGTAACTGAACAAAACAAATTCTCATGACTCTCCATTTCCCCTTCTGAACTGAACTAAAGACCAATAAAACAGAACTATTATTTTTTCTACATTGAAGCAGTTCCCCTTTTTTCTGCTTGTAGAATGCATCTTGGTAGTCAGAAAGCCGCTACAAGTAGAATTTGTATAGTGGTTCTAGTTGTTTGAAATGATAAAAGGAAGGTGGATCCAGACTGGGTTAAAGAGCCAAGCAAATGGCTCCAGCCCAGTGGTTCAATTTCAATTGCTGATCCATTCCAAACCCATTGATCCAGCCCAGCTTTTACTCACACCTTTATTTTATATACACAATGAACACAGCTGTCCTGTTTTTGTTTTTTTCTTTTACTTTAGACTTTTGTTCATTCAGGTTATGGGTGAGTTGGTTGGCTTGTGCACCATGCCCCTTGGCTGACTGTACTGCTGTACTCCTTTGTTTCAGAACCAGCAGTGTGTACGAAAGCTGGAATTCTGCCCGGTGGGTAACAATCGTGCCGCGTTTAGCATTTTCTGTGTCTAGACGGCTTGGGCAGTGTGGGAGGGAGCGGTCTACTCTGTCTTTTTTGGGGGGTACCCCTTTTTATAAAGTCAAAACGCAAGTTGCATGGTAGACGCTTTTCATTTTGAGTCATCATTGGCCACCAGATGCAAGCAGTATTATAAAGCCAACTCATCTCGTTAAATATTTGCCACAATCCCAGTGCATCATACCTTGCATCTAGATGTCACCCAGTGCATAGAACACAGAACCTGATTCTAAAGTTATAAAACTGCAACACTTTTCAGCTTGCTTTGCTGTCCTCTCTGTAAAAATAAGTGACTCCCTAAACATATTAACACTCCCCAGAACAGTAACTATGCATACTCTTGTCTCTATAGAGGTCACTTTTTTTTTTTTTTTTGCATCGCTATTCTTTTAAAAAAAGAAAAGCGCAGTTTTTGTCTCTGTACCCTTTTAATTTGAGTAAGAAGCAGGCACGTTTCTCATTGAGTGACAGTTGTAGTGTCAAGTTGAGGTGTCCGACACTGCTTACACAGATGTGACTGTAGTTTACCGCAGGCCCATGCTCCACAACTGACACAGTTATGCTGAATGCTAAGCAGTGCACCATTTACATGATACAAAATGCCACAAACATCTGGAATAATGTCAGCATGTTTGTGTTACTTATACTAGGGTATACTAGTATCCATATAACTACTGTGCAAGGAAACGTAAAACCCAATTCCCATGCATGTTGTTTTCACAGGGAGAAGAAATGGGTAACGGTTGGAGACACGTCCCTCCGAATCTTCAAGTGGGTCCCTGTAACAGAGCCCAAGACTGACGAGGTAGGGCTTTCCAGTTCAACAACTATTGAATGTAACTAAGGATGCATTCAGAGTGTCTGTAAATATGCATTGCCTTTAGCGGGTACAACGTGTTCCAGTGTTGTTAGAAATGACTTGGTTTAAACACGGCAAAAGGCAGGAAGTGACGCTCACGATGAATTTGTCTCGCCTCTCTCTACAGAAGAGCAAGAGCAAGAAGAAAGGGAAAGATGAGAAGTGTGGCTCGGAGGTCACGACCCCGGAGAACAGCTCCTCTCCTGGAATGATGGATATGCATGGTGAGTCCTTACCCAGGGGGGGAGGCGACATGTAACAACACATTGTGAGAACTCCAGAACTCCTCCTTTAACTGCTAAAGACACTCCTCTGCACTATGAACTATATATTAGTAGCATGGATACTGCTGCACTTCATTCGTTGCATATTTCTATAGTGTGGATATTATCTGTTCAGGGATATTAAAATATGAGGGCAATAATGTGTGTGTGTGTGTGTATATATATATATATATATATATATATATATATATATATATATATATATAGAATATATATCTATATAATATATATAAATACTGTATATTCTTTTAGATGATAACAGCAATCAGAGCTCCATCGCAGATGCCTCTCCCATAAAGCAGGAGAACAGCAGCAATGCAAGCCCATCCCCAGAGCAGGTCCCTGCTTCCCAGGGAGAGAGTTCCGAAGCCAAGCCTGAAGAGATCCAGCCCTCTGCAAAAGACCAGACCAGCCCAGAGGGTGAGATTCACACTGACACACGTCTGTCAGGAGACAGCAACGTGAAAGGCCTTCAGAACAGTCCTCTGCTTGATTTAGTTGGTTAGAACTTTACTTCAGATTGCAAAATGAGGGTTGCAAAATGATGGATGCCTCTAGCTTTGTGGCTACACTTTCTTGCTTTTGCCACCAGAGGGCACTCGGTTCTTTGCTGAGTGCCTTTGGGAATATAACAGGGAAGTGAGGGCTGTAAAAGTTTGGCTTTGCATGAAGTAAAATTTGTTTGCTGAAGCAAACCACACTGCAATGCATGTGGCCTAGGTAGATATGACTGTATACCCTACTCTCTGATCTCCTTAACATAACATCCCTTGAAACATTGTGCCCTGGTGTGTACAGTATACTTTCTAGTAGTATATACTTTCTACAGTATATAATTCACCTGCAAAACCTTGTTCTGGATTTTATCAGAGTGCATTGTTTCTAAGCAGGCAAGAATCCCAACTCATTAGAAAACTCTGGAACCAGCCCAGAAAAGGCAGAAGCACAGCCTTCGGGAGACAAAGATTCCTCCTCAGAAGTAGCCAAAACCACTCAGGTAAGGATTAGCTCTTTTGTGCATTCAGCTATAGTGACTGCTCTCTTTATTAGGACCGTCTGCCTGATTGGATTTGGTTTCTCCCCGGTGTGAGTCTGTACACTTCCCTTGGAATGACTTCAGTGCTGTTGCCATCACAACAGAACACACCCTTGCACAGGTGTATTGGGAGGCCAGGAGTGGGAGGGTCAGTGCACAGCCGTTGTTGGAGTTTCAGTGGGATATAATAATGGGCTGCCCAGTATAGAGATCTGGATTTGTTCTAGCTTGCAGTGGCTTTTTTTAACGCATTAAGGGGTGAGATGCAACAGTCACAGAATGTAAAACAGTTTCCTCTGCATTTCAGGCAATGATGCCCCGACTGTATGACAAAGATATCTTTTCAGGGTTATTTTTAATGCATTTTAACATTGGTATTTGTACGACACAACACAAAGCTCTTCTATATACTTAAAAATGCTTTATTGATCAGTCACTAATTAGATGCATGTTTTAAAGTTTAAACGTACTTTTGCATGATACAAAATGGCCATCCTCAGGTGTTGTTTTCTAATTGTTATTTGCGTAAAGTCATGCAAACTGACTGCAGGTTTTGGGATTTTTAAGGAATCTGAAGAAGGTGCGCCACCTTCTAAAAAGGTTAAAACTGAGACAGCCCAGCCCGTCTTTGAGGAGAGTTAAACTGTTGGAAGGGTTTCCCTGCAAGGCACACTAACTGGGTCCCCGAGGAGCCACAGTCGTTCTGGAAATTCTCTCCTACTTGCCAAGAACAAACTTGTCTTCTCCGTGACGGCCAGCTCCAGTCCCTACACCATCGGGAACGACGGGAAGAACTTCACCTGTGAAAATAGAAGCTAACGACATTCAAACGTAACATTTCTTCTCCGCGTTCCTTTTGTTCTGTGAAATGGTTTGAAGTTCTCAGGAGGGTCTGCGCACTGTTTTTAAATGTCAAGGTCACAGTTTATTCTGCTGCTGTAGCAGGGCTGGAAATTAGACTCCCATTGCATGGCAGTCTGAGCCATTCCTAGTTTTACTACAAGGTCAACAGAACACACTTGAGCGTGTTACCCATACACTGGCTAATCAAGCTCCTAGTAAAAACTGGAATGTGTGAAACTGCTATGCGACAGGAGTCTTATTTCCCTCTCTGTGTAGTTTTGTTGTGTTTTTTTTTTTAATTTTTGCTTTATTTAATAAAGTAAGATATTTAAAGGATGGTACAGGTCATGCATTTAGCTTTTCATGTGAAGTTTATAGTTTGTAGCATAGTTTCTGCTTCATTGAATTCCTTTGTTTTGTGTTTTATTTTGCCACTGTTACCCTACAGTATATTTATTTTAATTGGCTTTGATTCTTTTTTACCTTTTTATAACAGATACAATTAAACAGTAGCACTAAAGTGTTTCTGAATCATGTGCATGTATTTTTTTTTAAGGAATAGTGATCAAGTTTAATTAAACAAAATGCTGACCGGTGGTAATTGCATTTGGCATTAACTTCCAATGATTTTATATCATTCAGAAAACACATTCATTATTGCTGCCGAGTTGTAGACTTTAGCATTCCTGGAGCATTGCCACATTGTGCCAGTATGTCATGCAATGCAATCTTAACTGAGAATTTAACTCTGTTAGCTTTGAGATTCCCACTCTAAACAACGACGCCTGTGCAGACTTTGTGTAATGTAATTGAACTGTGGTTTTAATCCACAGTAATAACAACAGTGTACAATTTTTTATTTTTTTTTCCTAAGCTGATGGCAAGAAAAATAATCACTGGCTGTGAGCAAGAACTAACAAACCCAACCCGTAGTTTTGAAATATTAGCATGTATCGTTTTAATAGCAAAACAGAAATGAGCCAATGGTTGTTTGTCCTTTTTTTCAAATAAAGTTTAATAAATGTGATTTGTGAGAAAAAAGGAAATGGACAAGTATAATTCCAGGAAGTTTGATTTATAGCAACATTCTGTAACCTTAATAATTTCACAGTGGAAAAGAGGGGCTGCCGTTCTTGCATCCAGCCAGCACGGCTTGAATAAAGCAGCATGGTGAATGGGTGTATTATTAATAGCTGTACTACTGCATATTTACTTGACGTGGTTGATTTCTGTTTTATTTTGTTTCAATATGTATATTTCGTTCCAGAATAGATATTTTTTTAAAAAACTGATACACATTTTATAGGGAACGCTGAACTTGTAGTCTGAGTTCCTGCAGCCCATTACAAGTCATGTGATAGACGTACACACTGTAGGAAAAAAATATTATCCTGCGTTTAGTTGATGTTTTTGCATTGTGTTTTTAGAAAAAACAATAACATTTTTGTGACAGTGTTATTGAACAACAAAGTCACTAAATTATCTTTTAATTAAAAAAAAAAAAAAAAAAAAAAAAAAAAAAAAAACATAGGGTACAAGAAAGGCAACACTAAAGTACCTGGTGAGTTTCTGAATCCTTTTCCCCGTTGTATAATTTATGTGAAATACAGTACGATGTGTGTGTGTGTGTGTGTGTGTTGCGTATACACAGTTTTACATTGTGTGATAGACAGGTACAGGGTTCTCTTACTACAAACTTATGTAGGTCCCTGTTCGGTAAAATGCAGCTTCTGATGTCTAAAATGTTATTTTTAATATATAGTATTGACATTTCTGTACACTCCTGTTCCTTTTAAAATGAGTTTGTAACACTGGACTGTGATACTGTTTTTGAGCCTCTTCCTGTAGTTCTACAGCACTGCGTCTGTATGGAAACTGT
The DNA here is from genome assembly GCF_017654505.1 of Polyodon spathula. Classification (NCBI taxonomy): domain Eukaryota; kingdom Metazoa; phylum Chordata; class Actinopteri; order Acipenseriformes; family Polyodontidae; genus Polyodon; species Polyodon spathula. The sequence continues at coordinate 19,666,319 of NC_054558.1, read as the reverse complement.
GGTGCACTGCTTTCCTTTAAAATCCATTGTTGTGTTTAATTGTAAAGTTGTAATTGTTCCTCAGCTATAAGGGGCATGCAAATACCTCAGTCACGGTCCCGAAGTGCTGGCACTTACAGCTAACGTGTCTACAACACAGTATGTGATTTCACTGCTCAATAATTGCACATTAACAATAATAAAACAAATAAATCCCTTAAATGATTGTTAAGGGATCCCTGTAGAGATATCTGCTAAATCTCAGTTGTTTTTAACCCTTTACCTGCAAATCACTGGTCCCTTTTTAAGATTTTGCTTTGTCACCATCTTCAATAGTACTGTGTGTTGTACAGCAGTAATGAGTTTTATTTTCACTTATTTATTCTATCAGTAGCTATTGGTTATGCCATGTACAATGATTTTGTTTTAATAAAAAAAGTCACAAAACAATATCCCTGCTCTGCATGTTAGTTTGTCTATGTGTGAGTTTTAGAAAATGGTGGAATACTATGTTTGCAATGTTGTGTGTGTGTTGCCACATTTGTAGGGGCAGCCCTGTAACTAAATGTTTTTTTTCTCCCCCCATGCAAACTTAATTTCAGTTACAGTTGGAACAAAAAACAGGTGGGACACCAGCCATCCAGGACTGGAATTGTAAGACTGGATTATAAGATGGCCATTGATCATCATGCACAGCAAGTGTCCTGAATAAAGCAGTAATGTCACCCTATATCCTAGCAGTTCTCTTGAAAATGTTCCCCATATATCACCTAACATTTCCCCTGCGTGCTGCATCCTTCGAATTAGACTGCCATACACAGTACACACATCCCACTCTGAGAGTCAGTCTGCCCTGGACGCAACACTCTCAATGTGGTTCTCCAGGGTACAATACAGGGTAAAGCAGTGGTGCTCAACTCTGGCCCTTGAGATCTAATCCAGTCCAAGCTTTTACTCCAAGCAATCTTTAATGTAGTTAATCAAAGCTGCAGAGGCAATTAATTATTTAGGATCTTGTTGGGATAAAGACCAGGGCTGGAATAGATCTCACGGGGCAGACTGGGATTAAGATTAGACTTCCACCCTATAAGTGTGTGTGGGGACAATGATCTAAGCTAGAGGTGGCCAAACTTGGTATTTCCACTCCTGGTCTTTGTTCCAGCCCTGCTCTAATTTGTTTAATGGAACCAATTAAACCTGGTGTGGAATGACTCTGCAGGACCGTGATTGGACACCCCTGATCTAAGCAGTGGCGGAACTAAAGGCAACTGCTTATTAACTCCACAGTAGCTGCTCTGCCCAGGGGAGTTTGGACAGGCCGATTTATTAACATTACAACATATACAGCAGAAATGCAGTGAAATAAGATCTACAAAATGTACATTGTATTGATCCTGAACCACTGATGCTTAAAACAGTGAGCTGTGAGTTATTCATTCATTGCATTATGTATTTATTTATATATTAGGGGAGGGCATAAAGCCACAGATTATTTAGTATCTGAGCCAGAAGAACTCAATGTCGCCTGGCCTGAATCGCATTGTTTTTTATGCTAGTTAATTCCAAACAGCTCGAAGCATGCTGGGTGTGGCTAGTCCAGCACACAGACAGCCGTCCTCATGCACATGATAACTTACTGTGGCTCTCATTATTAACAAAGGGTTCTTCAGTGCATTCAGAGTGCCATTGAAGACTGTTTTGTGTACACCCCAATGTTGAGGGTATGATAATGTGTGTTGACTGCAGAGTGAATGTGTTCTGATAACCGGAGCCTGAGAGAAGGGCAATGTTCAGACAGGCGCTGATAACACTCCACTCAGATCACCAGCTTTGAGATTATTCTCTTGGGAACAGAATGGAGAAGCATGCTTGAAGAATATCTGTTTATCTTCCAAACGACACCAGCGCTTCCTGTACTACACTGTAGCACTCATCTGCTAAGACCATGCCCATTTTCAAACCACTAAGTTTGCTAAGTTTTCTGTACCAGTGCCATTTTAAGCTCCTAAAAGCATTTTTTTTTTCTGTGTGATCTATAAAATCTATGTGAATTAATGAGATATTCACTTTAAGGACAGCTGAAGAAAAGGATGGAAATGACACTTAAAAGACTTATGGTTGATAAAAAATAAGTAGAATTAGTCGATTACTGGTGCAGACCAACATTCTCTATACCGTTAATGTTAAAGTAATTTTGGTCTGTGAGCATTCTATAATGGATAACATTAACGTGACCCATAGACCCTGCACTGGGTACTGGGCCTCTCTATTGTGATGGATTATAGTCCTATACAAGGTTAGTCTCAGGACCACCAGATTTTATATATATATATATATATATATATATATATATATATATATATATATATATATATGTACCCCTGACCATATATACCATATATATAATTGATTAATTCCATTATATAATTAACTGTTTAAGGGTCTGGATGGAGGTTTTATTGATTCAATTAAACAATTTAGAACAAAGTTAAACAAATTGATTTTTGCCAAACGACTGAAAAAATGTAATTTGACTATGAAAAAAAAAATTATAATCTGCACGTTTACTCATCATATAGCAGTCTCCGGGATATCATGAGTTGTCAGTAGCTTTGAGTAATTATAGTACAAATACAGTTTTAAAAAACAAAACAAAACAAAAATCCCAGCAAAGTAAATAAATACTCAAGACTATTAGGTAATGCATTCATATCCTGCGCAACTTCTCACATTCCAGAGCTACAGAAATATATTCTGTTTCAAGACTTCCAGTCACTTGGGCGTGCCCCCCCCCCCCCCCCCCCCCCCCCCCCCCCCCCCCCCCCCCCCCCCCCCCCCCCCCCCCCACCCCCCCCCCCCCCCCCCCCCCCCCCCCCCCCCCCCCCCCCCCCCCCCCCCCCCCCCCCCCCCCCCCCCCCCCCCCCCCCCCCGCCCCCCCGCCGCCTCCCCATAGGGACGTCACGGTGCAGTGTCCAGGCAGCTCAGTTGAGGGTGATTGTAGTTTGTTTGCCTCTTTTCCCGATCTCCTAGACGAGAGAGATAAAGGAAGAAAGAAAGAAAGAAAGAAGGAAGCGAGGTACAAAGAAAAAAAAAATGACGAGTTGGGGGAACTTCACTGACGTCACGAACGCAAAATAGTTGATTAGAGTTTCGTTTAAAAAAAAAATAATAATAATTAAAAAAGATAAAATGCAGAATAACACCATGGCTGCGGAGGAGGTACGGGTGTGCCGCCGGGCCCCCGTGGCTGTCAAACAGGAGCAAGACGACGATTCAGACGCTGAAGAGCCGAACCTGGGGCTCAAGAAGTCGGATGGACAGATCATCCACAGCGGTCACTTCATGGTCTCTTCGCCTCACAGCGAGCACCCACCGAAAAAGGGCTACGATTTCGACACGGTCAACATGCAGACGTGCCAGACGTACTGCTTTGGGAAAACGAGCACCTCTCACTTCTCTATCGATGCATCTCTAACCAAACTGTTCGAGTGTATGACCCTGGCGTACAGGTAAATATCTTACAAGCACAGCGGCCTGCAAAACGAGGGCAGTCGGAAACACGCTGGTGTGCGCGTTTCGACCCAGAGAGTCTCAAAATTGTACACTTCTTAACTTGTTTAGTGCCTCGCAAGTTTTTTTTTATTATATATATATATATATATATATATATATATATATATATATATATATATATATATATATATATATATTAACGCTGTAAACACGTCATATGTAGCCACCCGTACACAGCGCTCCTTTGTGCCTTTGTTAACGTTATGTTTGTATTAAAGCACCGTGTTAACGGTTGCAACACATTTTCACATGTGATAAAAACAGGAAGATAGAGAATTCTAGTGCACAATGTAATATTATGAATTGCGCGAACAAACCAAAGGGAGGTTCATTTTAGACTTCCATCTTCAAAACAAGTACAGATGTACTGTAAGTTGTAGCTGATAATGACTAGGCTATTGCAGGCGGGTATAGAAGTAATACAAAAGTGTGTGAATTAAAATAAAAAGATGATTTGAGTGCAATCCAAATACATCTCCACTCAGTTACATATGCAGAGCTGGCTGGCTGCCTAACTGACCTGAGCATTGTGTGGAGATGGTTGCCAGTGATCCTGTTCAGGTAATGTATACAGGCACCAGTAGTTGGATATCGTATCAGTATTAGTTTGTTCAATGTCAGAATACACCTGGTGCAGCAAGTAAGGTCCACCCTGTCAAAGGAACACTTATTAAATTGGACTGTTGCTTTTTTTTTTTTTTTTTTTTTTTAATGTAGTTGTTCACCTGCAAGAAAGATATTTCTTTTTTTTTTTTAAAAGAAGCTTAGAAATGCTAACTGACTGTATTCTGTACCACTAGTACTAAGAAAATATCCACATTGTTACTAATGCAGATTTAACTTGCTAGACTAGTTGCAATGAAAATAGATTTAAAAAAAAAATAAATAAGTAAATGCTGTAGATCTAAAAGCAAGCTTTTTTTCTTCTTCCAATCATTTTCAAGAATGTAAATGCAGGCCTGGCTACACTCAGCCCAGGAACTCTCAGTAGCTATCGTGTTAGAATAAGGGGATTGTCATTACATTTTCATTGCCACCAGATGGTAATTTGGATCCCCTTTCCTGGTTGCTGATGCTGCACTCCTTGACAAAGTAAAGGATGTAGAATTAACTGCATATCCCCTGGGCCCCAGACAGCTGATTGGGATTCAGTGAACAACATAAAGACAATAACGTATGAGAAATTGCATGAGGTTATGTGACATCCCCAGGCTCTGGTTCCACTCCGAGAACAAACTTGCAGTAGTTTGGCTCTGTTGATGTTATGTATTACAGTGAGTTCCAGACACCTCCCCCACCTACCAAGGCATCCAAGTGAGGGAGGTTATGGACTGATTACAACAGAGAAGGTATACTGTATGTGCAAAACACTCTTCCACAAGTGACTGAGGATGTAAAGTACCTGACGACTCATATACCACTTTAGGAAGGAACATTTAAAATCACTACAACAATGGAATATAAATACTGCTGATGCTACGTCCATGGAAATGCGTTTGAGCTGGCACAGATTTAATAGAAAAACCGTCAGCAGAGTAATCCTTCCTATTTATATTACTCTATGGCCTAACGTATTGATACGTGTGTGATCTTGACGATTTACTATCTGTTGCTCTGTTAGGATCAGTGTTGTTGCCAAGAAGTAGAACTTGAAGCCAGTCCTATAATATGAATCTGAAAAAAAAAAGAAAAAGCTAGTTATGTCAACTCCTGGAAAGATTCTGCAGCACTTCTGTACACTTTTTAAAATGTTTTTATTGTACTAAGCAAAAACATATTTTGGCATATACATAGAGTATGTATTTCTAGGCTGGAATATAATCTGATATTAAAATAAAACAGACTTTCTCATAAGAATGCTAATCATATTGAAGAATAGGTGTGCTGTGTGTTGTCTGTGCACAGCACTGTGTAATACACTATGGCACTGTACAGTTAATGTTTTAAACCAGGGCAGATACCGGGTGTGTGGCTGCAGTGTTCTAAGTATACTGTAGGGAACTCTAAGCTTGTAGCGGTCAGTCTCCAGCTCCTGTGAAGAGATTCAGGATAGTTTATTTTGGCAGATCTGCAGCACATGTGTGGTTGTTTGGTGACTGCTTTGGATTAAGTTGCTAAAAGGACTGTAATCCTGTTTTGTCAGGGTTGTGTTGAGGGGAATGGAGGGATCTTTTGTCTGCCATGTATCATGGCAGTGTCATAGCATTTGGCCATAACTTTAGTTCTTTGCTAATGGTTTACTTTTGTGTCATAGCATTTGACCATTACTTTAGTTCTTTGGTAATCTTGTGATGGATCACAGCGAGTATTAAGGTACTTTATTAATATCTTATTGACGTGTTAATAAAATATGAGTTGACAGGAATAGCAGTGGATATGGGTTGAACCTGTTACTAGAAACATTGCAATTATGATGCAACCATTTCATATCAGTTAGACCTTGTTTTTGTGCTGTTGAAATGTTCGTTTTTTTTTTAAATGTTCCTGATAAGGACTGTGTTGCACCTCTGTTGGGCCGATAGCCTTTTTTGGGAATATGGAAAGGAACTTGTGTTTTTAGGCATACATGTAAACTACATTTATAATACAGTACTGTTAAATCTCTTTAGATTGTAATACAGTTTTAAGCACTTCTGTGAATTTCAAAAATCACTAGCATTAGAGAGAGAAATGTTGGTTCCATGCGTAGTACTTGCTACTGTAAAATATAACCACGCGTTGCTTGTAAAACCATATGCAGTGATAACTTCAGTTATGTATTCTTCACATGCCTTTGTATTGTGTGTAATATTTGTTTTTCCATCTGGTATTTAGTACCGTTTTTGTTTGCTTTTAACAACTGCTACACTGTTGGCATGCAGTAAACATCAGTTTTATTTGCACAGCCAAGGTTTGTTTTCAGCCTGCAGATCTGTGATAAATTGCACTCACTGTTCAGCAATGATCCCCCGGAAATGTGTTATCTGCTACTGTTGTGATTGAGTACTGTGTTTTCTGCACGTTTATGATCACTAAGTTCAGCACCTCATGCCAGTTGTGACTGCTTAGAGAGACCCTGTGTATTTGCCATGTTTAGCTGCTTTTTTTAAACTTCATCAGAGAAGAGAGATTTGAAAGTGTGCAAAGTTTGTTCTAGTTAATAGGGGAGAGTGTTCCTGAATTGCATACCACAGCTGTGAAAATACTTATTTTTTTGATATATATATTTCATTTGTTGTACAAATTCTGCACATACAAAAGCAAGAAAAAAAAAAATGTGAAGGCGTTACTGTTACTGCTGTCCATTGCACTTCTGCTTTTGTTTTTAACTTTATTGACTTTTGATCTTCAGGCAGTTTGTGGCTAATATCCCAGGTCTGGTGAAGTCTGTGGAGATGCATGAAGATGTTTGTAGCTGTGTGGCATGGCTGAGCTCTGCAGGCATGCCGTTTTTTTCTGTTGGGTAGTGGTGTCATTGCAGGTAATTGTTACCTTGCAAGCGTTGGCTTTCACAGTAGGGTTAGGCAGAACCGAGATATCGTGTGTGAAAGCCCTCCTCTGAACCGAACAGTAGCGAGATCCTGTTCATTAATCACAGACTCACGTCCAACTTCAGATGTCTTTTTTTTCCCTTGTTTTTCTAAAACTATCTCAATCCAATGTTTTCACAGTGTTTATTGGTTTCATTTGTTGCGTCATGCAACTATAATTCATTTCAGTGCTAAACTGGGATACACATTTAGTCGTGCGTACTACCTCCACATTAGAGGTTCTTGTTGTTTTTATAATTAATTCCACCTTACTGAGCACAGTCTTTATGTGGAACATTTGGTTATAACAGTGTTGCATGCAGCTTGATCTTGCACGTTATTCTAGATGTCCTCAAACATTACTGTCAGTAATAAAAACACTGTAGTGTGCATAGCATTGGAAATAGGCTGTGCTATCTCTGCCCAAGCAGGCTGTCTTAAAGCTTTACTGGTATGCTGTCCCATTTTACAATGTGCAGAAATGGTTTAGACAAGCTTAGGGCTTCCCCACTGCACCTATTTCCAGAAAGAGTTGATTACTACATGTTAATTACTGCATTTAGGATCCTCACCTGAAAGAGAGCGAAAATGTGTGTTCATACAGAGCAAGGAATGTTTTAGCACAAAAACACTTGGAAAATAAAGAAGCCAGTGCTTGCATTGTTATATCCCAGTAATGATCTGAATTAAAGGGGCAAATATATGTGACTGCACAAATCCATAATGCTAGAGAGCTCCACTGGCACACAAATTTGAGTCTCTGAATGACACTGGTAGCTTTCTGTAGTGCTGTGAGTTGTACATAGATGGAGTTGTTGTTGAGCAGTCGCTGTTATTTTATCCCCTGAGAAATGGCTCTGGTTTCGTGTTTCTTGGTGTGAATAGTTTCTGAGCAAAGCGGACAGCTGATGTTGTGCTGAAGTTAATACCGTGCTGGCTCTGGACCTTGTCTGGCTGGAAACTGCAGTAAATGGCAGTGGTTGTCTTATATATGAAAGTAGTAGACTGATCCCGTAATCCAATGATGAAAAGATTAAATGCACATTGACCTCCTCCTGTGTGAATGCTGTTTCTGTCTCGACACAAACACCAATAATCCTCTCTCTTTTATATCATTCGAAACATCAGAGCAGCGATTGAATCCCACACAGGACAGAGTTCAGTTAAGCAGTGTAGGTCAACAACTGAAAAGGCATTACTCAGAATGGCAATATCGTTTGAAAAACATTATCCCAGCCAAGCTTGGACTGTAGGCTTATACACTGAACAGGGAGTCATTTGGAGATGACAGGTTGCCAAAACAGAGCAAGAAAGCTTTGTATGGTTTGTACCATTAAAGTGTGATGTTCATGTGGCAGGGCAGAAGCCTTGCTGCTGTAAGCAGTGCGTGGGAATGTAAGGCTGGCAGGGATGTGGTTAAATCTGGAGAAACCCTTTGTTTGAGAGCGGTGTTTGGAGAAGGAAAGCCAGTCAAGTGCACCTCAGCCTGGCTCTTGTAAGTTTTGTGTTTAACTCTTTATTTTAGCCCTTGTGCCGTGTTTGCTTGTTTATTGTTGGGTTGTCCCCCTTTTAATAAACCTGTGCTTTAACTTCAGCTTCGGAGTCTTCTTCCTGCCGGTAACAGCCTGGTCGTGACGCTGTCCCGCTACAGTTGCTTTTAGGAACCTTCCAAAAAACTGAAGTACGTTTCAGAGAAAAGGCAAGACTAGTTCCTCTCCAATACAGTACAGTACAAGAGTCCTTACAGGCACATGCATTGTTAAAGCACTCTGTCCTATTCACAGTACAGTGGGCACCATGCGTGTGTCAAGAGCTGTCTATTTGTAGCTTGTGTAATTTAGTGTTGGCTACTGTATCCCATGTTGTCACCCTCAGCCTGCATCTGGTAAATTTTGATGGAGTTGTCTTTCACAGCGATTGATATTGTGCAGGCCTTTGCAGTGGGAGGGGGAACATTTTAGGAATGGCAAGTGGAAATTCTATATGGTCAAAGCGTCCAACATTTCTCCTCTTCCCTGTACTACTTCATCAGTTCTAATTAAGTCAGTTAAAACTCCTCCGTAATTAAACACAGTGTACAGTCAATTCTCGTGAGAGAGAACTCACGTTATACGTTTTGTATAACTCCTACATCTTATGGTCAAAAGAACAAAGTTGGGCTTCCGAGTGGCGCATCTGGTAAAGGCTTGAAGTGCAGGATGTGCCCTATGGCCTGGAGGGCGACGGTTCGAGTCCAGGCTATTCCACTGCCGAGCGTGGATGAGAGTTCCCAAGGGGCGGAGCACAGTTGGCTGAGCGTCGCCCGGGTGGTTGAGGGCTTAGGTCAGCCAGGGTGTTCTCTGCTTACCGTGCAACGGCGACCCCTGTAGACTGTCCGTGCGCCTGTGGGCTTGCCTGTAAGCTGCCCAGAGCTGTGTGGTCCTCCGACACTGTAGCTCTGTGGTGGCTGCATGGTGGGCCTGCAGAGTGAAAAGAAGCGGTTGGCTTACAGCACAGGGTTCGGAGAACAGTGTGTTTACGTCTTCGTCACTCTAAATAATACAATTGAGTATTTCAGATAGGGAGAAAAATGGGGTAGAAATCAATTGGTGACTACTAAGTAAATAAATAAAAAAAGTGGAAACTAGCAAGTGTTTTTGACTGTATCCATATCGCTTGATATTTATTGACTTAAATTAAGCTTGTACGTATATGGTAGACGTGTCAGCTTAATGTTTTTTGTGGGTGGGTGTACAGCAATTGCTATACCTTTTCACGTGTCTAATGGTTTAACATGTCTTGGACTTTTTGTTTTGTTCTGTGTTTTGTTTTCTTTTTTTAGTGGGAAATTGGTGTCACCAAAATGGAAAAATTTTAAAGGACTGAAGCTGCTATGGAGGGACAAAATCCGCCTCAACAACGCCATCTGGAGGGCGTGGTACATGCAATGTAAGTAGAGTTTCAGTCTCCCTGTTGACGCGTCTTGAAGACCCGTTTTGTTTGCTGTCTTGTGTTGACTGTGAAACCGCTAGAGAAGGGTGCTGAAAGGACGCTGCTGAAAGTTGTTGAAACCCCGAAGATCACGGGGGAAGCATAGGTTCATCAAGTGTTCTGGTCCTGTGCCGTTTCTTCCTGGCATTAGACTCTTTGATGCAAGTTTTGATTTAGTTAAACCATTTAGAACAGGGTTGGAACAGTCCCTGAGAGGTAGGGTCAGCTGTGACCACCCATGCATTAACCCTTTGAATAGGTCCTATTGTACCTATTAAATACGACCACAGTTACCCATACTGCACTAGACGATGTTGGTAATAACAATATATCTCTTTCCAACAGATGTAGAAAAGAGAGACAATCCAGTGTGCCACTTTGTTACTCCGCTGGATGGATCAGTAGACATGGAGGACCATCGCAGACCAGAGGTGTGTTGAGAGGACCAGAAAACCTTCCAGAGTCTATTGCATGATGCAGTGCAAACCCCAGACTCGACATGGACGTGCAGACACATGCATTGCTTATCATGTACAAAGTTACATATTCAAAACGAGTTTGTTTCCTTTAATTTTTTTTTCTTGAAGGCAATTGCAACAGAAGGAAAATATTGGAAAAGAAGAATTGAAATAGTAATAAGGGAATATCACAAATGGAGAACTTATTTCAAGAAAAGGGTAAGGCTTAGGCTTTTCATTACTTAACAAGACCATGCAAATATACTTGAAGGTTGCACCATTCCCTGCAAAATACTGAGTCTGTAGATTGACTGTGAATATATTGGAAACAATCCTCATTAAATTGCAATGTTAACTTTCAGTTACAGAAGCACAAGGATGAAGACCTCTCAAGCCTTGTCAAGGTCAGTATTCATTTTACATACAGCACCATTGTATTGATTTGATTGATGAACATCCACAGTGGGCATGGGGCTGTGTGGGTAAAGATGAACAACATTGACCTAAGCCTGTCTGCTGATGGTCATTTTGCCTGTGAGTAGCTGGTCTGTGTTTTTCTTGACCCAGGTTCACTGTTTCACCAGTCCTATTCACCAAAAGGCCATTTAAACAAATGTGCAATTAATGACATTGATTGTAGAACAACGTTGATTAAAGCAAAGTATCTCTTTCAAAGCATGGCACTGCAGGACCTTGCTGCAACCATGTGCCTAATTATTTAATTTAAACTATCAAGAGCCTTGTTACTACTTGTAGTCTTGTAGCGTTTAAATGAATGAAGTGTTCCGTGAAGTAGTCAGATGAAGAAGCTGCAAGTGAGGATCACCAATCTATAGCACATGGGCAGGCAATGTGGGCACTTAACACAACCAATCCTCATATTTATGCTAGAATACTACAGATATTTTCAAATATCATTGTTTTTTATAACATCTGTTTTTTTTTTTTAAATATGTATTTACAATAACTTTTTACTAAAAAGGTTGCTACTTTAATATCTGGATCTTTAAGAAAAGTTAGTGTGCTCGACTATAAATGGTTCAAGTGACTTGGTGTGTACTGTGTACATGTTTGACTCTGTGGCTAGGATTGGATTCCTTGCAGTTTGTGAAGTTTAGAGCTTTTCGTTAAGTTTGTTGGATAATGACATTGCATACAACATCCAATGACTGACTGCGCGATGTGCATTTTGAACACAAAGGGTGCTGGGGAGCAGTACTCGTTGTTTGGGGAATGCTATCCAGACACCTTCTGTGTCTCCTCCTGCCAGGATGACGAGGTGGGGGCCTGGCGGGCGAACAGGAAGGGCCGGGACACCCCGGTGCCTATGGAGCAGGACATTGACATAGAAATGCTGATGTCAGAGTTCACCGACACGCTCTTCTCCACGCTGGCTTCCCATCAGCCCATCCCCTGGCCCAATCCTCGAGAGATCGGTAAGAAGGAACATATGCATTGAAACTTGTCCTCTGCTGAGATCATTTGAGATACACTGCCTGGGTGCATTATTAGTCTCATCTATCCAATTGATTTGGCATTGCCTTAGTGTGGGATGTGTTCTTTTGGGTCCCTTGACTACTCTTAAGAATCGCTGCAGAACAAGACCACTCAATATCCACTTAATATCTGGTGGCTATCTTCTTTCAAGGCAATAATGTACCCAACCTCCGTGCCAGAATTGTGAGCGAATGATTTGAGGAGCGACTGAGACTTGAGGTGTCTTTCATGGGCAGCACAATCCCCGGACCTCAATCCAGTTGAGCATGTTTGGGATTTGCTTGAAAGACGCATTTGTTATCATGATCCGCTGCACCAGTTGTTTGAAATATTAGCGACTGAATGCATAGCCATCTCTTGACACTTTCCAGCACCTTAGTCTGTGCCACATTGTGTCAAGGCTGTGATCAGGGCAGTCAGTAGCCCAACCCAATATTAAGGACCGGTCCTAATGAAGAATTCAAGCAGTGCTTGTTAAAAGTGGTATTCAGGGGATTGAGGGTGCATAATAGTGCACGAAACTGTAGAAATGCTTTAGTAATGACAGTAATCTAGCCAGTAATCTAGGTAGCTTTTTGGAGTTTTTAGAAGTGTGGTAATGATTCTTCAGTGGTAGGGGCCTATAATGTAGTTCTTTAAAAGCTTTTGGGAGCTGGGAATGTGATTCACTGTAGGAGCTTCATCTGCTCACTATACCAACAGTTCTAAACCAGAGAGACTCCTGGAAATGAAACGTTGAATCCCAAGTTTTATTAACGTTGACCTTTCTGTCTTTCTTTCTGTCTTCTAACAGCACATGCTGGAAATGCAGATATGATTCAACCAGGTTTAATTCCCCTTCAGCCAAATCTGGATTTCATGGATACATTTGAGCCTTTTCAGGGTAAGTTTCAATTGATCTGAACTGTGGTGAGTCTGCATTGTTTAAATAATTGAAAGAAGTGCAAACCAACATGTGCAACAGTGTGTGTTAGTGTGTGTGTGTGTGTGTTAATTGTCACTGAAAGCAAGTAACATGCCAGGTTTGGTCCTGTTTCTTTCTGTTAAGATCAATTGAATAGATCCCAATGTGTTCTGTTGACATGGATCACGAAGTGAGCTTCTATTTGAAGTCCTGGCAGCAGCCTTGGAAATCTTTCCTTATTATTGTATATGTTTTTGGTCCTCTCTTGAGGTAGCATTAAGTCTAAAAGCATTACAAGTATCCTGCTTCCGACTATTCCCTTATCCATGATACGTATGTACTACTGATGTGTTGTATTAATCTTTTTTCCAATTTTTTTTTTTTTTAGATCTGTTTCCTTCTGTTCGCTCGTCTTTTTTCCCTTCAGTTTCTTCGATGGCAAGCAGCAGTTGTCCAACTCAGGTAATTACTGCAATGCAGTAAATGTGTTTTGTCTGTTTATGCCTTGAAGGTTTTCTTTGCCAGTTAAAATGCATTCCTCAAGTATTCTGGACCGACAACATGATCATATGCAGAAGCGTGCCAAAAACCTTAGGTTTTTAAGTGGAAGCTTTTAAACATATATTTTTATTTTCTGCTTTGTCTTAGTGAGCAGTTTAGAGGTTTTTAGTTTATGTTTGTAAAGGACCCTGTGATTCTTGTTCATTAAGGAGGCTGTATAAATGACACTGGTATGGTTTGTGTGGTAGGGTAATGCAGGGCAGTGACTGGTGAATATGCAGCTAGGGCTTTGGTTTTTAGACTACAGGGCAGCAGTTGCTAGGCTGTCTTTTCTTTTACGTTTGTATAAGTTAGAGACGTGACGCCAAACTGTTTAACCATGACAGATACAGATGCTCTCTTTTTGTTTGTTTTGCTGATTTTTATTTTTTCTGTTTTGTGTTAGACCTCCATCCTGACGTCTCCAATCTCCTCTGCCAGTCTCAGCCAGGAGCTGATTCCACCCTCTGCTACCCCTGCTGTTTCAAACGCGAGCAATAAGAACTGTTCCAGGGCTGTCAACGCTTTCGGACAGACAGCTGAGTTCAGGCCACAGACACCTCTAGCAAACCAGCAGACGTTTTTACCTGTGTTTCCCCCATTGGTGACCTGTGTTCCCTGTGCAGCTGATGCCGCCACAGTTCCAGCCCCTCCCTCTCCCCCTCCCCAAAACGTTCAGCCCAATGCAGTGCCTCAGAATGGGGCTGGGGGAGTCACTCAGGCCACATTCCCTTCAGCAGAGACTCCTGAGTTTGGATTCAGCAGCACTTTGCCATCGTCTGTCATTACACACACTGCCTCTGCAACCCTTACCCACAATGTTGCTGCTGCTACCTACGGTCAGAGCCCAAGTCTCATGCTCACAACATGCCCTCAAGCAGGGCCCTGCGATGCCTCTGTGATTCCTCGCTTTCAGCCCCAGCCCTCTGCAACGGCTCAGACTTTTGCCCTCCCAAAGCCAGTGAAACCTAAAGGAATAAGGACGAAACAGCTGCAGAAAATCGTGCCTGCTCCCAAACCCATAGTGTTTACAAATACTTTAATAGCACCAGGTAATTCTAGCTGTGGATTTGTGCTTTTGTGGCAAAGGTGGGATGTTTTGACACTGAGATCTCTCTTTTATAAAGCTATACTCGGCTTAAGTAGTGCAGGGATTTAAATAGTCTTGCATGTCTCTCGTCTCTAGTCCCACAAACATGACAGAGACATAAGTCACTGAAATGGTTTTATTAGTTAAAGTCTTTGCAAAATTAAAAAGCGAAGGGAGTGGAAGTGAGAAACACTTTTGACCACAAGGTGTCAGTACAACAAAAGGAATTCTTCAAAAAAATAAACTAAAACAAATTACAGTTTAATGTACAAAATACAGTTCATTCTGTAGGCACGTGGGTTGCAAGGGGATATACAGTCTGGTTTAAGTAGCAAACTGCACAATCTATATTAGACAAATGTCTGGGTACCACAGGATTCAACCAATAGATGCCTTTCCAGACTCAAAGTAATTAATATACTGAATCTGCAATGGCTCTTGCAGGGCTGGTGCTAAGCATTGCTAAGCGGTGTGTGGATGTCGGGTCTTTGAAGTACACAAGATGGCACTGGCCTCTCCAGAGGCTTGCTTGTCATTAAGCGATGATGATGAGTGGATGTTACTGCTCAGTACAGAATCCCCGCTGGTTAAGCACAGTTGGCACGTTCATTCAGTTACTATGTAATGCTGTCTGTGAAATGTGCTCTTTAATGATAGTGGATATCCTTCAGTGAACCAGCACTGCAATATTGTTAGTTTGCATTTATTTCAATTTGCCAACCAAAACTTTTTTTTTTTTTTTAATAATTTGCCCAAGCAGAGTGCAATAGAAAACCTGTTCATTTCATTTTAAAATAACGTTTACTGACTTCTCATTGGTTAAAGGCATGACAATTGTATTATTTTTTATTTTTTTGTTTTCCAGCTTCCTTTCCTGGGCAAAGCAGTGCTGCGATTGTCACCCCTGCACCTTTAAAAAGTGAAGGGGTATCTCCACCCAGTGTTGTCCTTGCACCCGCTGCCATTGGAAGGGTGAGGGGTACTTGAAGGGGGTTATTAAGTTAGGGGGGTATGTTAAGTAGTATGTAGCTTTAAATTATTTTTCTTCTAGTAATATCCTCAATAACTGTTACCCTAAACAGAGATGCATATAATCATACCAATAGAAACTTATCAATGGCTGTGATCATATTTCTAAATGTGTTCAAGACAATAAAACTTGTCAAAACATTTGTTTCTATAAATGCACTTTGGTTGAGCTGGCCTGTTCTGAAACAGAAGAGCTGTTCCTGAACTAGGGTGAAAGCAGCAGAGCACAGACCATCAAAAAATAAAGAGAAAACAATATTTTAGTAATTTCAGTAAGAACCACTTGCAGTCATTGCCAAAAAAAGTTAGTTTAAATAGCAATGAAGAAGAGTATCTGAAGCTACTTATTCTTTAAACCAATCATGTTCAAAGTGTGACTCTGTGTTTTCATTTGTAGATATTTGGCTGTTCTTTTGAATTGATGAATTGCTAATATAATGTAATATAGTCATATATAGTATTACAAACATGTGCTTTTTTTTCTTTTTTGCCTGAAAATCCCCAGAACCCAGGAGTGACAGAGTTCCATATATTGCAACCAACAGTAACCTCTCAACACCTTATCATAGCCAAAGATGAGCTGGGCTCCTCCACAAGCTGCAGAGCGCAAACTCCTTCTCCTACATCTAGTAAGTGAAGGGGGGGGGGGGGGGGTTCTAAACTAGCCACTCGTCTGTGTCCTTTGAATGCACACTGTATATTTTGTGTATATATTTAATGGGACATTTCGAAAATTAACTTGAAATACTGTACTGCTATTATGCTATTCCCATAGACTTTTGTGAAATCATTGTGTAGTTTCTTTTGATTAGATGATAAATAAATAAAATATCAATTTTATATATATATATATATGTATGTATGTATGTATGTATGTATGTATTATATATAAAAATTAATTTTTAAATATATGTTTCAATCCTGAAAGGGAGGGAACATGACAGAAAAAAAATATGTATCGTGTGCATTTCCACGAGGTGGGATGGCAACCTACATGTTTAGTGCAATCTCTTTTCCAGACAGGGAACGTCACAATTCAGGTCAGGGGTCTCTATGCACTTCCGAACAGATTCCCGATCCCCAGTCATCCCAGAACAGCTCCACCAGCAAATCCAAAACGGACTCGTGCATCGTTGGATTTAAGGTTGAATATTTCTAGAGATCTATAAAGTTTGCAAATAGTTTAGTCTCTTAAATCATTTTGTTTTACAGTTGGTCAGAGGGATCAGTATGATCTACTCAAGTTCTTCCATTTTTGCTTTCTTCTTCCTCCATCTCAACACATTTTTAAATATAATGATGTAGCTTTACATCATTCTTCTGCAAGCAGCAATATATTCATGGTTTGTTTTAGAAAGCTCATTTATTGCTGTGTTTTGAGTGGTTTCCGAAATATTTAGTGTTTCTTTCTTAACAGAGCCGAAGAATAACCCACATCTCTGCAGAACAAAAGAGGAGATTCAACATCAAGATTGGTTTTGACACGTTGAACACTTTAGTCCCAATGTTAAAATCTCAGTCAAATTCAAAACCAGTAAGTTCAGTTTTAAAACTGGCTCAAAAGTAAAATACTCCAGTAAAGGCGCTCCGTGCGGATGTGCCCTATAGCCTAGAGATTGCAGGTTCGAATCCAGGCTCTATCGCAGCCGACCGTGACTGGGAGTTCCTAGGGGGTGGCGCACAATTGGCCCAGCGCCGCCCAGGGGGCAGGGACGGCTAGATCGGCCAGGGTGTCCTCGGCTCACCGCGCACCAGTGACCCCTGTGGTCGGGCCGGGCGCCTGCGGGCTTGTCTGTAAGCTGCCCAGAGCTGCGTTGTCCTCCGACGCTGTAGCTCTAGGGTGGCTATATGGTGAGTCTGCAGTGTGTAAACATACAGGCGGCTGATAGCACACGCTTCGGAGGACAGCGTGTGTCCGTCTTCGCCCCTCCCAAGTCAGCGCAGGGGTGAAAATAATTGGACACGACTAACTTGGGGAGAAAATAATTATAATTGACGACGACTAAATTTATAAAAAAAGTGAACTGCTTGACTTCATTGCCTTTTGCGTTTTAGATTCTGATGCATGCATGTTAATAGTAACTGGGTTCAATCACTTTTTATGCTAAGATCAGTAGAGAGTGTGATTAAGATACAAGCTTCTTAAAGGCTAAGCTGCTAAATTCGATTTTAGATGTAGTGCTTGCAGTGTCTTCTCACTATTTTTTTTCTATTAGATAAGTAATGCAGCCACTCTTCAGAAGACTGTGGAATATATTGCCAAGTTACAACAAGAGCGAGCGCAGATGCAGGAGGAGGCCAAACGTCTCAAGGATGAAATTGACACACTCAATACTTCCATCAAGTGAGTCCTTGTCACGTTTATTTCGGTCTTCATTCTTTCGTAGGTTTTGGGTACAGACGTTTTATTCTCTTTCAACCCCCCCATTTAGGGTCTTGTCTAAATGAAGGTGACCCTATTAAACCATACTTTGGAGATGAAGCTTACTACCTCTGTAGCTCTGAATCAAAGTTGAGTGCCCCTTTACTGAGCCGCCAGCATTCCTTTCTACAGCCCCTTTAGGAGACTGGGCTCTCAAGGCTTAGTCTGTCAGAGCAGCAGCTTTTTCCATTGTGACAACAACAGAGAGATGCAGCTTTTATAAATGACCGAACAGGAATGCCAGCTAGACTCCCATTGCTTAGCAGTTTAATCCATTCCTGGTTTTCTTGAGTTTTTAATGAGTTTTTATCTAGATGCTGCAGCTAATCAAGCTTGTAAAACTGCTGTGTCTTATTTCCAGTCCTGCTGAACACATGACCATGTGACCGAAGCGTTTGTGGCACGTCTCTTGGTGTTTCTTGCTTTTGTATTTCTTCACCTCCTCTTGTCCTTCCTCAAGTTCTTGCCAGCAGCAGCTGCCTGCTACGGGAGTACCGATAACACGCCAGCGCTTTGATCACATGCGGGAGATGTTTGATGACTACGTGAAGAACAGGACGCTTCAGAACTGGAAGTTCTGGATAGTATCCTTTCAGCCGTTATTTTGAGCAGAGGGTTATAGACACCCGCATCCTCGGATGTTGTCAAAGGTTTGGGCTTCCCTTAATAATAATAATAATAATAATAATAATAATAATTGATAATTATATAAAATTCTATTTGTTTTTAAACAATTGGAAGCTTTTGCTGTACATACTTGGAGCGCATGACTAGCTAGTAACTAGTAAGTCTAGTAACCTCCCACAGATTTTTTTTTTTAATCATCTGCTCACATAAAGTTCCCAGTGTTCTGATAATGTACCCCAGATCCATGACCTTTTTCATCTTTCTTGCTTTTAGCCTGCTAATACATTTATCTTTGACTTAAATGTATCATGGGGAAGTTTGGGGTCGGAATATATTTCAAAGGAGGAATGACCGCATTTTGTCACCTGGGGATCTCTTCAAACTCTTATTTCTGGAAAGATGGATAGAGATAAGATTAAAAAAAAAAAAGATTCACACTTTGACATTCAACCATTTTGATGACTGTATTATCTCTTGTAGGGGATGTACAGCTATGACCAAAAGTTTTGCATTACCTGAAATTTTAGGATTGAGATGAATAAAAATAAATAAACAAGCTATTTGAACATAATTTAGGTTGTTTTTTAATTTAAAATCATGTAATCAAATAAACTACAAAATAGGAAGCTGTAATACAGCAGTAGTGCAGTATTTCATGTTGGATGTCGACATTTTTCAAGTTGCCAGTTTTCTTTAAGTATAAGTAACTGCAAAGCGGTAGTTAACATAACAATATTCAGCAGGTTTCATTCAACTTTATGAAGCACAATTAGTTAATTCAATAGGGTGAGGCAAAACTTTTGGTTTAATGTGCATTGCTAACAGATTGTTCAGAAATTACAAAATGCATGGACATATTAGTGTAGCTGACCTGCCCCTGATCTTCTGGTAGAGGGAGAACTTGCTGGGTTTACTGTGTGTTTGGTATTTGTAGCTCGTTTTCATGGTAATTTATCCAACCCGCATGCGACCTTAGCCGCAGGGCTTGCTGGGAATGAACCACCTTCATCCATAAAACTTGCTTTGCGTGGAAACCCTTCACTAAACTTGGGTAGGCTGTGTCAAAGGGATTGAGGAGGAATGGAGGAGAACCCTGATCAGATCGGGCTGGCCATCAGTCTGTTCTGATGGAAGCGAAGACAATGGTGATTTATAGAGGTCGTGCATTTAAAATCCAGAAAGGCTTCTCTGTGCAATTTGTTCTCGAGGTGTCTAAATTTGAATCCTTAACCCTTTTGTCTAACAGTTCAGCATAATCACTAAACCGCTATTCGAGTCCTTCAATGGAATGGTTTCAACAACAAGTTTAGATGACATGTGTAACACCACGCTGTCCTGGCTGGAGGAGCACTGTCCGTTGCCTGTTCTGCGGCCAAGTAAGTAAAAAACCCACAAAGAGGTTTACTATACTTCATTGTTGTAGCAATCTGCTCCTCTTTCACTGCATGCTGAACTCTGGAACCAACACAACTAAATAACAAGCCAGTACCAAATACTGGTTAAAATGGGTTAATACGCACAAGGAAATATAGGGCAGTATTGAATTAGATTTATGTATTGATAAAAATTATACTCTAAACTCCTCTCACTATTCTCTTCTGTCATCTCTCACCTTTGGGATCACTATAAGGACTACTTTATGCATTCTGTTTTGCAACTGCGTTTATTAAAATGACTGCATTATCTTATCTGCCATGTGCAAAAGACTGACACTGCAAACATGGGGAAAGCTGAAACTTAAAAAAAAAAACAAAAAAAATGCTGAGCAGAAGCTCTGTGACCGCATCCTCTCAATGATAAGTCTTAACAAAACGGAAATGCTCAGTGATAAGTATTGGGTTTTTTTTCCGGGGGTTATTTTTACTTACTAATTGTACAATGTAATTCCGCCTGTGGAATATGCAGTGTTGGAGCTATCCAGTCCTCTTACACTCATCGCTGACCAGGCATGGCACACTCTTTGCTTGACCCATATGGTGTAGTAATTGTGTTCATGTGGTCCTACTAAACCTCTGATGTGTGGTATTAGCAAAGGATTCCCTATGATCTTAGGTCAGTGGTTTTCAATCTTATTTATTGATTTATTTTTAAACTGTACCTCTTCTGTCTGGATGTACCCCTTTACAATTTCTGCTCTGCTGAATGATGCCACAGTAAAAGGCTAAATCTAATTAATACATTTCGTTTTTTTTTCATTGTTTTATTTAATATATAATTTATGTCATAAGTTTGGGACTGATTAAACTGTTGGCTTAGGACAGGATACCGAACAGTAATTTTTAAAACTTTGGATGCACAGAATCAGGAGGCAGTATTTGGAAATCTCTTTGGAAACTGTCTGCTTCACTCACCTTAATATTAGAGTGGAAATCTGCTCACATGGATAACTGTGAATCTATTCTATGCTAACCTTTGAGCTGCCAAACATAAACATTATATTTATACACAGTGCTTTGAGATAATATATAATACTGTAAAAAAATATATAAAAAATAAATTCAACATCATTATGTTTTTTCACTTTCATTGTTATTTTTTGTATTTCTTAGTCATCCTGACCTTTAGAAGGACCCCCAGGGGCACATGTACCCCCCTTTTTGAAACCCCCTGTCTTAGGTGATCGTGTTTGGAACAGGTGGTGAATATGCAGCGAGACACACTGCAGATATAACGCCACCCCTTACACTGTGAAGCCCGAGATTCAAAAGTTTAAGACCTGGTAACGCAGGAAGGACCATCCCATGGGTGGTAAAGGCTACACACATGGAGTCATGCCATGTTTGAGTTATTGTATTAGTTGATTGGCCTCAGTATGTGATACACGGAGGGGAGTTGGCAACTGCTGGTTTTATATGATTCTGGGTCTATTTGGATACTTGATACAAATGTTAAAACAGTTAACAGGTGCGATAATGTAATCAAGATGTCATCTAATCCTTTTTGTGACTACTTGTTATTTATTTCCTCTTCTACAGTGGTCTTAAGCACCCTGCGCCAGCTCAGCACCACAACCTCCATCCTGTCTGACCCATCGCTTTTACCTGAGCAAGCAACACAGGCCGTCCGCAAGATGAACAGAAGCGGAGAATCTTAGCAAATAACTTTTGGGAGCATAGGGGGTTCTCTTCTCAAACTGTCCCTCTCAGTTATAGGGATTTTTTTTTTTTTTTTCTCTCTTGCTCTTGCACTAAGCAGTCCAGGCTGTTAACTGTACAATCCCAATGCGATGGCCATTAATCCGCAGAGGTCTGCCCTGCCGCGTGTAGTTGTTGCTCTCTCTCTGGCTTGAGGGCTGGTCTCAGGTACGCTGTGGTCGAAGGAGCTGCTGGTGTCCACAGTGAAGCACCATGCCCCGGGAACGAGTCGTGCTCGCGGCCCCTAGGGGTGCAACACAGCTTAGTGAGCAGCAGAGAGGAACTATGCATGACCCAGGCTGCACTTTTACAGTGTCATTGAAAATTTTGAAGACTCTTTGTTTAGGTAAAGGGAAATGCGTGAAGATGGAATCTTTAATTGTTTTTTTTTCTGTGCTATCTTTTCTTTACATATACGTGCACACAACTGTTATACAGTATGATTTTCCAAATATGTTGTTTTACGTGGGGCAGATCTAGATCTATAGGTTCGTTTTAGTTGTGGTTCTGCCTGGCAAGCACGTCTGTCTTATTTTAATTTTTTTTTTTTTTTTTTTTTTACTGGTATAGTGGATGATGTGTATTGGGAGTGTCTGTTTTAGAAGCAACATGTGCACAGCTTTTTCTGTTTATTTTATTCGCGCCTAAAGAATTAGCCAGGTTTGTTTAAAAAATCAGGTATATTTGTCTCGCTGTTCTTTATCGTTCATTGAAGCTCTTCAGTCTGTACCTCTTCCAGTCTTGTAGTTCAGCTCATCTTGCAGAATGCCTTAACACAGGCTTCTTGGGGGTGAAATCTGAAAGATCCTTGTAAACTACCTTATTTGAGAAATATATCCATTGTGCCAGGGTGCAACATTAACCCCACACCTACAGAAAATACAGAACCCAGCAATGACCTGCTTTTTAAATAAGTTAGTATTGTTGATCCCTGGATTATGGTGAGACTTGCACAATAACACTGTGATGAATCATTCTAAATTCCAGGTTCTATATACAGTAGGTGTAACAGTAATATATGGATGTATTTACGCTCAAGTGCTCAGGGATATATACATGAGCTTATACAACTACCAAATATGAAGTTCAGGGACAGTTGACACAAGATACATTGGGTCATATTCACAAAGCATAGTATCCAGTGCTTACTTAAAAAAACAAAAATGCTTTAAATAAGTAACTTGGATACTGAGGTTATTTTAAGAGCTGTGTACCTTTGTTTGTTGCTAGTTCTGCAATATAAATACTTTACACCCGCCCTCTCTATAGATATTTTGTTTGACATTTGTAGTGTTCCATTTTTTTTTGCATTTTCACATGTTCTCACACTTCATGTTTTTTGGTCCTTTTGATTTTTTAGCTGGTTCTGTGTGTTGACATGTGGAAATGTATGTTTGTATCTGTTTTCTGTTCCAGATACTGTAGGTGCATGCAGTTGAACCTGCTTGGACAAAATAACAAAAGTCCTGGACAAACACGTAGACTATTTTTAGTGCTTGGTTGCAACAAATACATTACTTTTGTGACCTTTAAGTATCGGTGATGGTGATCTTTTAGGGCATGTGCCTACAGTGTTTTTCACTCGCATGGTAATGCCGATGCTTTATGCACCAACTACAGAAGTAATACTGCGCTGCAGATGCTTTTGGTTGACAGCATTATCTGGTTTGACTTTTCAGTTCTTGTATATAATAAAACACCCCTCTATCCCTCCGCACCTGATCTTTATTCATATGAGGAGAAAACGCATGGGTGATATTACCACGTTTTTGGCATCAGAACCTGATGGGTTTATACCAGTTAGTTATAGCAACTTTTATGGAGATGTTAAGTGTATTTTACTAGTTATTAATCTCCGAGGGAATGTAAATACAAGGAAGTCCGTGTCATATGTATGACTTGGGGTGAAAAGCTCCTTGCTAAATATTACAGGTTTTTTAAAAAAAAATTTAATGTTATTTATTTTTTATTGAATGCGTTTCATCGAAAGCACTGTGAAACGCAGTCCAGAAAAAGTGCTATGCAATGAAAAAGTTGGTTTCAGAAAAGCTGTCGAGGCGTTTACATGTATCTTCCTGTCTGTTTATTTGTTACTGTGAGATCATTTGATACTTGCTGCAGTGCTCTTAACTTACAGACATGTGATACTATATAATGTTTTAATTATATTTATATATATATATATATATATATATATATATATATATATATATATATATATATATATATACATATACACATATGTAACCCTAAGCTGAATTATTTTACATTGTAAAGACAGTAAAGGGTACTGTTACTGATCTTTGTAGAATTGAGTTCTGCCATTCTTGAGAATGAAATTGCTAGGCAATCTGTTTTGGATGTAAAACTGTAAATATGTTTTCCTATTGAGTAAACAACTTTTTAAAGTCAGATGTATTCTGTGTTTCTTCATTTTAAATGCTATTATCACATTGCTTTGCCACATATTAGGTATTGTGTGAACCTGTATAACTGATCGTTAAACGTAAAAGTTTGAAATTATAAAAAAAAAAAAAAAAAAAAAAAAGGTTAAAAGTAACCTGATGCCTCCAAAACACGATTAGGGGTTTAAAGATAGAAAGGTTTCCTTCTTGAAATATTTAAAAATGACAAATGTATTAAAAATAATAATAAATGCAAATGTATGTGGAAGGGACACTAACAGGAGCTCATCCAGGTAAGCTTCCAATGCATTCTCCAGAACATGCATGTACTGAATCTTCAGGTATAATGACCTGATTATGTTATTGGCATATACCCATCACAGCACATTCATTTGTATTGAGCCCTAACGAAAGGAACTGAAAACTCTGTCTTTCAAGTGCATGTCTGCTCAGTACACATCAAAAGGGGCATTTGAGATAGAACACCACAGAGGAATACAACGCTAGTTATCTTGTGGGCAACTGTGTGCTTGTGGCTTGGTGTGCCCACATTGAGTCTGTGAAGTGGCACAGTGGAGATTCCTGCAATGGGGACACTTCTAAAGAATTTGACTCGGTTACATTGTGAACAACTCACCGTTACAACCGTACAGCAGTCTTGTTTTCCTAGAATTTAAGTGTTTTCCGTTTAATTTGAACAGGAAAGATGAAGCGACACTGATTAAACTACTAAAATAATGTTATGCAGTTGCAGATTGGCAGGGTCAGAATTGCATCAGTCATTATCATCAGTCGGTTGATGACAGGCGGTTGTACTTTACATCAGCTATGTTCATCAATCAGCAGTCGAACACTGAATAAAACGGGAAGCAGTCAGTTTATGTACTGTAGTTGGAGAAAAGCACACAGACAAACCCACAGTGAAGACTGATGAATGCATTCATTATTTATTTAGAACTGCAATACATTATATTCATAAGAAAGGTGTAAATGTATTGAACATCAAACTTTAGTGGATATAGCATGTCAAATAAATACATCATTAATACATTATTTTCCCTTTGTAAATAAATAAATACAATAATTATTTTCAATACAAAATTGTAGTCATTGATTGTGTTGTAAAATACAATACAAACATAAATCAAAACAATAAATAGAAGTTCCAAAAAATAAATGCAAATGCATGTCTGCACATATCATTAGACAGACATAAATGTCCCTGAATTTAAGATAATCTTAACAGTGACTGAAGAAGTTATTCAACTTTGCTATATACTGTGCATATAGGTCAAGAACTTTGTTTCCAAACTTTTTTAGCTGCACCACATTGTAATCCAGATCCTCAGAATTGAAGTGTCCTGGCACTGTCAGGTTATTATTGGTCATGATGTGGATCTGCAGAACATTTGTTTGGTGTATGACTTTCTTGAGGTCTCTTGTAAGCGAGTCTTCAGCTAATTTATTCTGGTTGCGCAGTGTTAGATTAAGAAATTTCTTAAATGCAAACAGGCAATTGTGTATAAAGGTCACGTTTAGTTCTTCTGGGATGGGATAGGGGATGAGAGGTACGGTCATTTCCTCATAATTAGACTTGGTGTAGCGATGTTTTTCAGTCTGAAATAAAAACAAAAATACAGCCATTAAAAAAAAAAAAAAAAACATCATCAAAGCTGGATCAATGGAAAAATTGAATTACTGCACCAGATATTTTTAAGCCTCTATCCTGCAAATGTCTTCCTCACAAGTTTATTTTACCCATCAATGTTCCAGGCAGAAGAATAAAATTCCTAAGATAACTGAATGCCTTAATATCATTGAAAAGGCTAGTGCAAAAGTTTTCCCTTCGGAAATAAACTGCAATTGCCATTGCTCTCTAAGCCAAACTCAGTAAACACGGTTTTGTGAATTGCATATAGTTCATTTAATGAAACTCACATATGTTTTCAAAAGCTGGTTCACTGAACTGTTCATAAGAGTGGTCAGTTCTTCAGCTGTTCTACAGGTTGTGTTGCTCAGAGGAAATGATACAACAGCAGCAATAAGAAACATGAACAGCATCCCTCTTAGTCCTGCAATGGAAATAAAGAAACAATGTAATGAAAAGCCCTTTGCATGCATTCTTCTTCATTGCAAAATCTGCTAAGAAAAATAGATAAAGCCTTTGTAATATATTGCCAATACATATACATTACAAATACTACTGATGTATGACCTTCTCACTCCATAGTTAAAGCACGCACACACACACACACACACACACACACACACACACACACACATATATATATATATATATATATATATATATATATATATATATATATATATATATACATACAATTATTTATTTCAGCAAAAATGCTAATTCAAAAGTATTCAAATTGAATTGGCTACAAGTGGGACTTCTCCTCTAACGGCATAGGAAATATAATTCCAATATATGGCAAAATGGATTCCGTAGCATACCAAGCAATATTGGCCAACCATCTGAAACCCTCCACTACAAAACGTGGTTTAAACCACGAATGGCGTTCCAACAAAATAACGATCAACAACTGTAGAATGATTAAAGAAGAATAAAATCAAGGTTCTGGAATGGCCCGACCTAAATCTGATTGAGAATCTATGGTATGAGTTAAAGAAGGCTGTGCACACGAAAATTGCTCAGAATTTGAATGAACTGGAACAATGTTGCGTTGAAGAATGGTCAACAATCACTAGGAATCATGCCAAACGAGGGTTAAAAGAGGTTATTATGGCTAAAGATGATTAATTTAATTCACCTTGTCAGGGTATGAATATATACAACTAGTTAAAAGTAAATGATGTCAAGTGCATGTCTCTTGATAGTAAATGTATAAAGCTTACCAGCACTGAAGTCCATGTTGAATGCAGCTCAAGTTTTTCAGTATGATTCAACCCTGTTTCTGCACCAAGAAGTTTCTGAAAGGATGCTCTGCTCACTCCATATTTAAAGCAAACTCAACTTGATTCATCATGGAAAAGGAACAGATATCACCCATTTCCTCTGCATGAATTGTATGTGGTGAGAGGAAATAACGCTGGCATGGTCTTATCCAGTGATCTAACTCCTCACTATCACAGATCTTACGGACCCTGTAATACATCCAATAATGAGATTGTGAAGTGTTCTACAAAAAGCCCCTGAAAAGCCCCAATATCAATTCTAAAAACTATTGCTTTACACAGTGAGCAATGGAATAAGTTACCTAGTCAGGTTCTTGATGCTGAATCATTGAGATCCTTTGAGACCAAACAATAAAGTTTCACAATCAATCATATAGAAACTGGAGGAGCATGATATTGATATGTAGAATGTCACTGCTGTCCTCTGGCACTTGCCTTCAAAACCATGTAAGAATGTCAATATGTTGGTTTGATGCACCCAACGAATGACAGTGTTGCCAAAAAATTCAAATGCAGCTCATTGTGGTCCCAGCAGTACATGGCCCTCTGTCCAGGGTTGCACAGCCTAATGGCAGCATTCCATTGAGTAATGGCCAACTGGATGAGAGCTAGCTGAGCCTCACCTTCCACATGCATTGCAGGGCATGTTCAGGGTCATTCATGAACAGCACATGGGAAAGAGTGAAGTGGCCATTGTATTAAGGGTCTCCCTGCCAGATATAAAGCACACACTAGTTACACACCAACACAGGATTGTTAGGGCTTTTTGTGTGGGGAGAATGGAGGCTGGACAGGAAGCTACTGCACACAATAAGAAACTAAGTCAAGAGAAAACATGTTTCAGCTTTTCTCATTGTACCAAGTCTGTATAAGAGAGTGATGCCGTGATTTTTGCATCAAACCCATTTTTATTCAATCCTATTATTATTATTATTATTATTATTATTATTATTATTATTATTATTATTATTATTATTATATTTTTTTTTACATACTTTAAAAATATGAAATGGTCTTTTATACAGTGCATAGTTGTTGGAATGCTTTTTTTGTCACAAGAACTTCTCATTTTCTTAATTTGTTTTACAATAGCCCTGTTTGCAATCATTCTGAGTGCTTCCTGTTTCAGTCACTCAAATACTGAGTCGCAGTGTTTTCACCTGAGCCCAGGAGCTGTCCTTCACTTTCTGTTCCATGCCACACATTTCTGTACTGAGATCAATCAAATGCCTTTACGCTAGAACTAAGAGCCGTCACCATCTAGTGCTGTGCCCACATTCGATCAAGTCCAGTAATGCACTACATAATAAAGAAAGCCCTTTGATCTACTGATATAGCCCGGGTTTCACTTGTCTATAGCAGGCATCTAGTGCTGAAAAGCAGCTCCTTTACACCTAGTCAAAACACATTGCGCATTAGCAATATATAACACTGAATAATTACAGACATCAGAAAACTGAAGGGACAGTAAAATCCTTCAATGCTTGAACATTACAATGGCTTTATTAATTTAAACCCCGAATCACCTCCAGCAAAACATATGCTTACCTGAGGCAGTGTAGAGTAAAGGCTTTGCAAACTGTTTGTATGTACTTAAGTCACACTCTGGAGTCCTCAAAACTGCTTCCCCTATTGTGATTAAACTACAGATTAACAGTGTCCTGCAATATTATCAACAGTATAAGAGACTGTGGATATATATGGGGCTGGCTGGCTGGCTGTCTGTACAGTTGTCAATGAACACTGTATATTTTAGATCTGATTAGTTTTAAACAATAATACTACTAATAACAAAATGAATGAAAATACATTCCAACATTACACTGGAATCTAAAGATGTGGGTATTTTTGAGGATAGTAGGTGGGGTGATAGATATAGAGTTATCTCTGTTATTCAGTCAATTCCTCCCTGCTAAAACCACTTATTGTTTTCTTCAAAAAACAACTTGATCTGGTCTGTTGTTAAAGATAAAAACCCATGTCATGTTTAGCACTGTAACGCTTTTATGGCTTCTTTTTTCCAGGTTTCCCAAACTATTTCAAAGAGATCATGCATGCTTCTTGAAACAACAGCATGGAGGTCACCATATAAAATAATAGCGAGGAAAATTCACCGAGCCTTTAAATCCTAAACGTCATTTGTACCACTTTTCTGAAAATACCCAGAACAAGAATTACCAATTAAGTGTTTAATCACAATTTGAAAAGCAAAAATGTTAGTGTGACATACAGATAGATGGATAAAGAGACACACAGAGACCTGTACTTAAGCACAGAACCTGATCAATAACGTGTGCTAGATAATGGTAATATTAGCTTTTATGACAACAGGACAAGCAGCTATTCAAGTATATGCAAACATGTAAGTGGGAAATAGAGATGGACAGATATGTGGACCGACAAACACATCACTATATGCCTAGAATCTGATCGTTACAAAACACATGGCATAAATTTACATCAAGTGCCTCTAATTACTGTGTATCACGTAGTAGTTACTTTGTAAATGCATGTGTACTTACACACAATTACAATGTTATTATGCAGTTACAATATACTTCATGTGTCAATTTTTTTGCACAATAGAACCCTGATCCTAACTCTAATCCTAACCCTAACCCTGTTTCCCGCAAAAAGATGTACGCATTAAGTACATTGCAACTATGCACAATAACATTGTAATTATGTGTAGGTGCACATGTATTTACTAAGTAACTACAATGTAACTACATAGTAATTAGAGACACTTCATGTAAAGTGTTACCACAAAATTTTATGCCAAGTTTAACAGTTACCTAAGTGGTTGTCTATATCTATTGAACAATGTGAAGTGTGATAGAAATAAATCTCACCTCGTTCCCAGCAGCGGGAAATTAAAACCAAACCTGCCATTTTACTGACACACACACACACTGACATACACACACACACACACACACACACACACACACACACACACACACACACACACACACACACACACACACACACACACACTGACACACACACACACACACACACACACACACACACACACACACACACACACACACACACACACACACACACACACACACACACACACACACTGACACACTGACACACACACACACACACACACTGACACACACACACACACACACACACACACTGACACACACACACACACACACACACACACACACACACACACACACACACACATACACACACTGACACACACACACACACACACACACTGTTGGTATGGAGCTGTTTTCTGTGATTCAGTTGAACTCCATTGTCAGTGTCGTACAGGCATGTATGTTAGTCTCTTTCAATTATTTATACTGGCCATATCTATGTTTTTTATATATACATTTTAGTACAAAGATGCCATTCCCTTTAGTAATGCCATCCCGTTTATTATGCAGACTCTCCTGGTGTTTCTTAACATATCTGGATATCATCCATGGATTTGAAATCCATGTTGATAACTGTAATAGACAGTGTTAGACGCTGTTATTTGAAATCCATGTTGATAACTGTAATAGACAGTGTTAGACGCTGTTATTTGAAATCCATGCTGATAACTGTAATAGACAGTGTTAGACGCTGTTATTTGAAATCCATGTTGATAACTGTAATAGACAGTGTTAGACACTGTTATTTGAAATCCATGTTGATAACTGTAATAGACAGTGTTAGACGCTGTT
This sequence comes from Polyodon spathula, assembly GCF_017654505.1. NCBI lineage: Eukaryota > Metazoa > Chordata > Actinopteri > Acipenseriformes > Polyodontidae > Polyodon > Polyodon spathula. Next base: position 19,635,556 of record NC_054558.1, on the reverse strand, counting down.
ATTTGAAATCCATGTTGATAACTGTAATAGACAGTGTTAGACATTGTTATTTGAAATCCATGCTGATAACTGTAATAGACAGTGTTAGACGCTGTTATTTGAAATCCATGCTGATAACTGTAATAGACAGTGTTAGACGCTGTTATTTGAAATCCATGTTGATAACTGTAATAGACAGTGTTAGACGCTGTTATTTGAAATCCATGCTGATAACTGTAATAGACAGTGTTAGACGCTGTTATTTGAAATCCATGCTGATAACTGTAATAGACAGTGTTAGACACTGTTATCTGAAAGTTTCTATTGCAAGGCTGTTCAGTCCAGGCATTGAGGATTCTCTAGACAAGCTCAAAGCAAGTTCCAAGCCCAGTAAAGGCAGATGTAGGGAAAAATGATATGAATTCAATACTGAATCAACAGAACCACAGCCCTCTCGCCCCCCTCCACTCCTCCACCACCAGCAGATTAACTGTACCCCCCCCCTCCGCTCCCATTTCCTTTATTTTGCCCCTATTTGAATTTGCTACTGATTTTCTTGCTCTTTATAACTGCTCTTATCTGTAATGTGATATGTGATATTTTGTAACAGTTGTAAGTTAACTGCTAATTAGTTATTATTATTATTATTATTATTATTATTATTATTATTAGGATCATCATAGTCTCATCATCATCACATGTAGTAATAATAATAATAATAATAATAATAATAATAATAATAATAATAATAATAATAATAATAAATAAAAAAAAACAGAAAGGGAAATGATGACAAGCTTTTAAATATACTGCGCTTCTGTGGTTGATATTTACAGCTGCTTCGATGGCCTTGTCTTCTTAAAGGAGTATTCAGCAGCAGAAACGCTGTTCAGTGAGAAAAACAAACAGAGTTGCAATGGAAACTATCTCTGTCAGCATGACCTTAGTAACCTTGAACACAGACAGATTTGAGATTGTATCAGATTCTGTGAACCAGCAGAGCAGCGTCTCTCATGGCAACAGCTTCCTTTCCATGAGTGAGCGATTACTTGGGCAACCATGGAGCAACCCCCCCTGAATCAGCACTCTCTGGACACTCACTGATTCTGAGACGCTGATATACATATAATCTGAATTTAAGAGCGGTCAAGAAACTGTAAAGTTTGGGTTTCTTCAATAATGTGAATAGAATTTTTTTTTCGTGGTGTGATACTCACACAATATTATACTGAAATATTCACTGCACTTTTTCTTAGGGATCATATGCAAAAAACCCTGATTCATATTCGACGTACCCACCCACAGGGCTCCTCTGGGTCCTAATCCCCGACTGATACTATAGAATTGCACTTGCCACCGTCCGTGATTTTAGTACGTGAAATGTTAGCAGATATGGACTTTTGCAGAAATGAAAGGTTTGCGGACCTAAAGGGGTTTAACAGTAGTCTGAGCAAAGTACTGGAGAAAATCTGTCCCAGCTGTCTGGGATAAGTGTCCAAAAAACGGGACAGTCCCGGCAAATAAGGGAAAGTTGTATTCCATTCATACCACTGCTGGTGACCGGTAATTGGTGAACAATGTGCACTATCTGGAATTACCACTAGATGGCAATAGTGGTAAAAGTACCTACGCCCACAATTTATTTGATGAATTTATTTAATTCCTGCAGAATATGTAAATATAAGGTCTCAATGAAATGGTATACTTTATATATCCAACCAAAGCAGGGAGAACCTACATAATTCACAACATACTCCTTGATTACATCTATTACAAAATATATCTATGGCCTTGCTAAAAACTTTCCTTGAACTCAGGCCAGAGGCAGGAACAGTGTTTAAAGAGAGTGCTGTTCAATCTCAAAGTAATAAAGTCCTGGATACCAACCCTTTTCAGTTTCATTTATTAGTGTGCTTTACACCAAACTGTAAATACATTAAATACAAAATTGCACATAAAAAATAAATATGCCACATACAGTACGGCACATCACTTCATAATAAATAATTAAAATATTTTATCCTATATAAATAACATTAATAAATAAAACAAAAATATATTCAATTTTTTTCATTGGTCTTCACTTTCCGTGACCCCTCTTTCTTGAGGTGTGAGAATAATTTGTCAAGCCACTGCACAAAGAGTCGTAGAATTTTGTAGCCCTGTAACTTCTTTTCGAAGAGATCAGTAGGGTTATCGTCACATGCCTTGGAACTGCACACTGTTGAAAATTGCTTAAGAAATGGAGCGAATTGGTTTTTGGTGTACCTAAACTTGCTATGGAGGTCTAAGTCTATTGGATTCAAGTCCAGCTGGTGGTGATGCGTCTTGTTGAGGTAATCTTGAAACGCGCAAGCAGTCTCTGTGAACTGTGCCAGGTTCACTGACTTCTCCCTTGTGATGCACTTCACTCTCAGGTCGATGTTCTCCAACAAAGATGATTCATTTTTAAAGTTTGAAGCGTTCTAAAAAGGAAACAAAAAACAAAACAAAAAGAAAAGCCATGTTTAGCAAGTCTGTAGACCTGAGCCCCTGGAAATGTTGACATGCAGTATTAGAGCAAGCAGCGTGACCCGGTCTGCTCAAGAGCTTTCATTTCTCTCTTGTATTTTATACTTCCATTCGGATAATGCAGATAGATGCTGTAGATTAAAAGAAGGCTGACGCTGCTTCCTGGTAACTAATACAGGTGCTCTAGTTCAAACTAGTATTTCTGTTGTGTTATTAAACACATTTAACATTTGTCATTTTAATGTTACATAGAATTGCATATTTGTGAGAGTTAATGAACTGAAGTACAGTATGAAATGTTTTTTTTATAATGTTACAATCATTTTGCATTCCTGTAATTTACAAAGCTGTGGAATTTGCTTGAGATGCTCTTAATATAATTGCTTTTTGACATAATAAAGTTTAGAAAAATCAAAACTCTATCTTTTAGTATTTCAAAATCTTGCTCGGCCAGCCTTCAGACACTTACATAAGCTTTCAGAAGTTCTTCTGCTGCATCCTGAAGCTCCTCGAGAGCTTTGTCTGGAGCTGGGCGAGACGAGACCAGGCTCACTGTCAGCACTAATAAAAGTCCTTGGAGAGAAAATATGAAATCAACATTAGCACTGATGAACACAACAGTTCAATTAGTTCAGTTCCCTGAGGGTTACAGCTCTGCAGAGCCTGCGGGTAACAAAGCTACAAATAAACATTCAAAGTTGACTTACATATTTCCCAACTTTACTTTATAAGCTTGTAATGAATAAAAAAAAATACTGTGATCAATATAACCCAAACATATATAAATATTACAAAACATTCCTGTTTTTCCCTTCTTGTTGCCACTACAATATCATTAGGACCGTTCCCAGCAGGTTAACAGGGAGCAGGCAGATTTAAAGCAGGAGTGGGAGTCAAGGTGTCTGCTTTATTAACAAGCAGAGTGCACAGAAGACTAAAGATAATAATAAGCAGAAGTCTAATTAAGTGTAAAAGTGAACTCGACTGTGGGACATGACAGCTCTGTTGTAGCCTTCTCTTTTGCATGCATTTAAAGAATGAATGCACTCCAGATACAGACTGTGTCAGCAATGTTGGTTTGCCTAACCTTGGCACAGAGCCCAGTTTTAATGATCTTAACAATGCTGGTATACAGTTAGATGCCACTACTTCCCTCGATTGAATCTCACTGTGGTTTACATGCTGCAATGCTATCATCACAATGCCTTCAGTCAATAACATGGCAAAGGTTTTTTTTTGCAAAGGGTTAAAAAAAACCAAAAAAACTCTTGTTTAGACAAAGCCAGATAATTATCTATGCTGATGATCATTGTACCACTTTGGTAGCTGAACCAGCCAATAGGCAAAAAAGTGCTTTTAGTCACTGTGTTGCCAATGCACGCACACATACAGTACATCACTGTATACAGCAAGGATATTTAGCAAAATAGCTTAAATACAAAACAATGTTTAAATAAAAAACAAAGGCTACCCAGTGCAAATAAAAGGCAAGCTAGGTTTGAGAAACTCACTGCAACAGTTACTGGACAAAACCAAAAGCACGACAAAGATTGCTACTATAGTATACCTGGAACAGAAAAATAAAAACAAATACAATATTCACATCTACATTAATATGACTACTGTATCAGATTACTGTCAGTACAGAGGCAGAAACATAGCTGGAAAAGAACAACTTCCTAGCAACGAAAAATAAACCCAACACAAAACTTTCGAATATTACCTGGCTTGCAGTTCATTCTCTAGATGATATAAAACAGCATGTGAGATGCTGAAAGAAGTTCTGGTAGTTTAAATTCTGGGGCCATATTTATATTCAGTTCTGGGACTTTTTTTTTCATTAAGGGGAAGGAATGAGTCATTTAAAAAAACCTGCATACCTCCACCTAATGTCGACAGTGAATTACTGAACATCACTATCTTCCTTTCCTGTCTGTTATCTGCAACAGTGGATCAATGTTCTGCGTTCTTAATGACGTTTCACATGAGCTGAGGCTTGTGCATGAGAAATGATGTTGTGAGATGCATGGGTATAACACGGTGTTCATTTCTGTACAGGTGTTTCTCTGTATGGTTCATGTGAATTTTGTATCTGCCGTACATCAAGCATGCAATCTAGAATGATCTTGCAAGTGGAATCTTTCAGGTATTTCCTGTCACTGGGATTCCAAATCATCTTATCCAATGAGATACTGAGCTCATGGAAGCTATGATCTTTAAAGCACTGATAAGTGTTGATTTGGCCATGGCTCAGTGGGTCTGGGTTACACCTGCTCCGGAAGATCTCTCCTCAGGTGTGCCTGACAAGATGATCCCATACCTACTGCCTGTATAAAAAAGCAAAGTAACTGTGGATTGGACTGTACTGTAGACTGAAGCCCAAATTTGATACATGGCTGTGCTATAATTCCTTATGGCCACTGCAACAAAAAAAAAGTGAATAAACTACACTGACTGCCAGGGTGGGCTTTCACACTTGGCAGCATGTTTAATCAACACTAAATACAACTACATGCATGTAATGAGTGTGTATTTACAAAAGGGCACCCACTTATTAAAATGTAATTTGTTTTTTCACACAGGTAAATAATTCTGCATATGTGCTTGTATGAAGGATCGTGTCTCGCTGAAACATCTGTCTTCCATGAAATACTATCCCTTTAAATACAGGTTATGTGTAAGTTTTTTCATCAGGCTAGGTTTCAAAGAAGTTTTAATTAAGAAATAATTTTAAGATCTCAGCTTCTGATTTTGTCAGTTTCCTTCCTCATCTTGACAATGTATTGGTAATGAAGGTGCAGAGTTCAGTACAAGCATTGGAGCACAGCAAACCCTTCTGGTGAGGGGAAGGTTATGTCGACTCAATTATTTTTGTGCTAGTTTCTCTTATGCTGTACGGCAGAGGTCTCCAGCCCTGGTCCTGGAGAGCTACAGGGTCTTCTGGTTTTCATTTCAACCCAGCTCTTAGTTACTTAATTGAACCAGTATTGGCTTAATTAGTCAAGATTAACATTGGTTTAAGGTAAGGCTCACAGTGGAGAAGTGAAATATCCTAACCCTCTTCTTCACCTCCCATCCACCCCTCCTAACCTTCAACCCAAACCAATGGGTTCACATTTGAATTATCCACGAGGATATAAAATATGTTTACACATAAACAACATATATACTAATATGGCATTTGCAGGAAAATGAAGGTGGCTCACACATGATTTGCAGGTTCTCGAATTCATGATTTAGTGATGCTCAGAGTGTGACAAATAATAAAAGAAAAAAGTCCAAAAACACTGTTTCGGCCACGTGCTGTAGCCACTCAGTCTCTGGTTCCTAGAGCCACTCAGTCTCTGGTTTCTACAGCCACTCAGTTCAGCCTCTGATTCCTCGTTTCTATAGCCCCGCTTCTCTTCTGCTGTTCTGCATTCTTTCTCTCACTCCAGCTTGTCTATCCGTCTCAGCAGCAGCCCGCTGCTTATCCCCGCGTCCAGGGCACGCTCCCGGTGCACCAGTCATCAATCCCAAGCAGACACAGCCTCCTGCTTTCGATCCCCTGGTGGTTGCAACATCTCGCTCCTTGGTTTGTGCCAACAATGTTGCAACTGGGTACAACTCCCGTAGCAAGCCGAGCCCGACTGGTGGCGATTCTGACGTCCCTGAACACCTGCTGCCATTGAACTGTTAACCCGGGATCACAGAACCTTCCTGAAGGTGGTTACGTGAAACCGTAAGGTCATACATAGTAATAGTAATGTCATACTATTATTAGTTATTTTATTATTAATAATATAATTAATAAATAATAATATAATAATAATATATAATAATAATAATTATAATAATTACGTATTTGGGGTGAACTTCAATATCGCAGGAAGTGAAGAAGTCTCTCTTTACAAGAATATAGGTTAAATTGTAACAGGCCAGCTATATCCTCTTCAAAACAGCTGAAGAGGCCCACTGCACCCACAATACATAACACAAGACAGCTGGATATATAGCTCCGTAACACTTTAACAAAACGCCTGGCTCCAAGGAACATATATCCCTTTTATCAATTGCAGCTTCCACATACACCGCCCCTCCACTTCCCCGAAAAACAATCCCAATTCAACACTGGAAGTGTACTGCCTGCGTCAGTAGTTTAGAATTACACTTCTCGTGTTGCTTAGCAACCAGTCAAACCAGCCTCTTGTAAACAGTCGGAGTTGAGAGGGTAACCAGTAGGGTAAAACCAGCAAATAGACCACGGCTTCCTAATCCAGAAAAAAAACAAAAAAAAAACAAAAAAACTGTTTTGTTTGTGGAGCAATGAACAAATACTCTGTTTATACCGCCTTTCAAAAACAGCTGCAGACTTTGTGCTTGAAGGAATTCCCTTGCGGCATTGGAAGTTGGGTAATTTAGTTTTTATTAATATTATATTAGAACCATGAAGACGTTATCTTGTTAATAATCTGTTATTGTTATCTGGACACAGGGGAGGGTGTCGGTATAGTGCTCATTTAACTACTGTACTGCTGTACGCATTCCCATAATTTATAACATTGAGATTTATCGTTTAATAACTTCTTTTTTTTTTTTTGCATTCAATGCAACATAGGTTTTTTTTTTTTTTTTTTTGTAATGTATTGCTTTAAATACCAGATCTCAATTTGAAAATCACTTTTGTTCTCTTTAGAATATGCACATGTTTTAAATACGCTTGCATCCAAGTGTCTGCTCAGTTCACGCTGTCGGATTTCTGCTAACCAAGTTGGAATTGCATTAAGCGGCCAGGTAACTGGAAGCAGCAGCAGCAACGTGTGAAGTAAAAAAAAACAAAAAACAAAAACAAAAAAAACCTCAAAAGGACGGAGATTTGTGCATTTCTGAAACACGGGAACACCTCAAGAGGTTTGGTTAATCCTTCTCTTTCCTCCGTCCAGAACAAGACTCACTTCGATTCTGGGACATGCCGCAGCTCCGTTGTGCCGCTGTTGGATGATCCTGCCCTGGGTGCAGAGGAGTCGGCCTCTCTGATCGAGTACCTGAGCAGCGTTCACTCTCCCTGGCACCTCACTGAGAGCTGGGGCCCCACGGCTGATCAGCTGAGAGAGCTGGCGGTGCGGTCACCCGCCCTGATCGATACCGCTTTCATATTGTCCTACTTCAGGTCCTTGCGTATAGTGGACAAGGGTGTGAGTGCGACGTGGGCGTTCTTTTGTTGAAATGAATATTTTGAAATGCACATACAAGTCACAACATTAAAATCGTGCTTTAAAAGCTGCAATGTTCCACAGCCAAAACTCTGTTTATTTTAAATTTGTATGTGTTGCAGGTCTCAGAAATAGATGAAGATTTGCTGAAATTTGTCAATCTGGAGGAACTTATTTTAAGTGCAAACTATCTCACTGAAATAAACTCAACACACCTGCCCAGAACCCTGAAGGTAACTGAATACAAAGTCTGAAAGGAATTATTCAATCATTTAAATGTTCCATACAGTCAAACCTTGACTAGCCAAATTGTATTATTATTATTAATTAGTCATGTAGCAGGTGCTTTTATCCAAAGTGACTTACAGAGACTAGAGGGTGAACTATACATCACAACTCGGTTTTATGTCTCATCCAAAGGACAGAGCACAAGGAGGTTACGTGACTTTCTCAGGCTCACACATAGCGAGTTAGTGGCTGGTAGCAAACCCATTTCTTTAACCACTGGACCACCAAGCCTCTTCCTTGCATAAACACATCTGTCACAGAAAATGTGCTAACCTACCCTGTGTCTCTTATAATGCATTACAACACTGCTCCCTAGTCTCAATAAATGTGGGCAACAGAACTGGATTTGGCAGTAATTGATATGTGAATTCCAGTTGCAGGGGTTGTTACTGCAGTTAGATGTCAATGTGCAGAACATTTCTGCACTTACTACCTTTCCATTACAGCTTGTCGTTATCTGTTCCGTAGTTAGTGTCTTAGGTGACACAGCTCTCTTTGATTCTCCTGTGACAGGTGCTGGAGCTTTGTGCCAATGGAATCTCCAGTATGAAAGGCATTACCTGCAGTCCTCCAGCTGGGTTAACTCACCTGGGTCTGGGGTACAACAAGCTGTCCTCCCCCTCAGAGTACAAATACCTCGAAGCAAACTTCTGGTGAGACCATTTACGTCTGAAGTAAGAGCAGGGTAACTATATGGGTCCAGGTTCAGCGAGGCAGTTTGGAACAGCTTAGGCTTTTCAATTCACACCCCAATCAGTGTCTTTTACTTGTCTCTTTTCTTAAAGGACTACAAGTGTTACTGTGACCTGAGTTATAAAACCTGAACATTGACAAAGATCAGCAACATTTTCTTTTCTTTTTTACCACACAGGCCCGTTCTGCTGTCTCTTGATTTGAGTTTCAATAACCTTGTGGATCTGCCTGGCTTGGTGTGTAAACTGAGCTCCCTGTCGAGGCTCAGAACCCTGGTGTTGATGGGAAACCCCCTGGCTCTCACCCCCTCCTACCGCGGCTTCCTCGTGGACAGCCTGCCCAAGCTCGCTCTTCTCGACGACGTCCGGGTATTGCCAGATGAGAGGCACCACTTTAAAGGACTGGCCAAGAGAAAAGGTATCTTCACAGTGCTAGGAATTCTTCACAGCGGAGCAGGCACACAAGAAACAATCATGGTTTGAAAAATGCACTTTTGGATTTCAGCTTACCTAGTAACCCAGGTTTAAAAAAATGCAAATTTGCAATATGAGCGAATAAAGTAAAAAAAAAAAAAAAAAAGTTTAATCCTTTGAGCACCAGATGTTGTTTGCATGTCAAAGCATACAGTTATCACTTATAGTTTTCACTCACTTTTTGGGGCATTTAGTGACCCAAGTAAGGTGTTTTTTCACAGAAACCTAGCAACGACTTTTGAGATACCAGCCTGTATAAGAGTCGCTTACAAAACCCATTTATTTCAGCCTCTTCGTTAAATGACTATATTCAGTGTAATGCGCTTTTAAATACACATGTTGCCCATTCCGAACAATACACACAGCAGTAGCCTATCCCCTGCCTGCTTGTAATCGCAGAGCTCATTGTGGATGAAGCCAAGGTGATTGTGAGTGTCGGGACAGTTCAGGGTATTCCGAACCCGGTCAGCCCTACGGAAACTGAAAACCCTCCCGAATATCCAATCGTCAGTTACAGCTACCACGTGACGTACGAGTTTCTCGATGAGCATCCACTGTCCATCTCCGACGAGGAAAGAGGTGACCAGGCAAAGGAAACCCCTGTGAGTCTAGTTTAACGCTTTAGTTCTATCGTGATGGGTGCACTGCTGTGTACACACTATTCCTATCGGGAGTGCCACACCTGTACCACTAACTGCTTTATTAAACCAGCAAGGAAGCTTGGCTTGGAGCAAGAACCCCCCCCACCTCCCCCCCATTATAATACTGAAAATAAATGTTACCCACTAGATGGCGGTGTTTTGCCACAAACAATTCGAATACCTTGGTATAGGTAAAGTATTAGTTTAAAAATATGTATCTTCAGCAAATCATAAGGGCTCTACAACAGCAGAAGTATCACCCACACTACTGTTAGTGCAACACATTCCAGACGTGCACGATGACGGCTATTTCTAGTTTCATTTAACGCAAACTGAGAGACTGAGAAACTGTACAACTGAAATCTTGTACACTCAACCTGTGCTTTGTGTACTGACAGACGTGTTGTGAGTCTGAAAGGACAGGCAGCTCAGTGCAGAGCTCTCAACAGCACCAGAAGAGTACACATGAAGAGGCAAGAAGCCTCTCAGCATACACTGCTCCACCTACTGGTAATATGACCCCTGGTCCTGCACAGAACAAGGTGCCTGAAGATGCCGGCTCTGGTAATAAAATAGAGTACAATACAAAATAAATCACATTATCAAGAATTCTGTTTTTTGAGTTTGCTTACTAACAAATGTATTTTTGTTCACAAGACTGGGATGTGTAATATTAAAAAATATCTAAATAAACAGAAAAAATAAATATGGATTAGCAGAAAGAAGCACATTTAAATTCATAAAAAACTTTATCTACAGGGTACTAATTCAAGTAGAACGTAACCACATTTGTAATAATGATAGGCTTCCTTACTCTAAGTAAGGAACTCAGTGGCATGGTTGTGTTTAATGCTGATGCCTCTCACATTGAACCCTCTTGTTGTCTCCAGTGGTTCTTCACTGCACTCCCAAAGTGCCTTGGGCAGGACAGATTGAGAGCGAGCACAGGAAGGTTCACCTGCAGAGAGACCTCCGATCACTGAAGCAGTTTCTCCAGAGAGGCATGCAAGTAGCAGTGGTGGAGCAAAAGGTACAAACGGCATGTTTTGTCTGCCACCTAGTGTCTGCTTGAGGATAGCTGACGTTTCAGCAGAAAAGCTGTTTTAAAAATATAGATGTGATTCCAAATACATTATTTTAACTAGTAATGTAACTAAGATTGTTTTCCTCATATTAATTGGGTTAAGTGAACATTGTAAAAAGTCTGATATTTTAATGGGAATGACACGCTAAAACAATCATTATGGGATATCCAAAGAAAACAGTGTGATTTAGACAAAAACACTTTTTTTTTTTTCTTACAGAGTGCTGACCTGACTCAGTATGGGCATGCAGCGCTGCAAAACAATCTCTGTTATGAAAAAATACTAACAATATTGACATTTTATTTGGTCCTACATTGTACTGTATTATCCTATTAAGACTAATAAAGCTACAACTCCTGCTGAATTTGAGATCGCTCTGCCAGGTCTGCTTACTAGGATAAGACACAATACTCAGTTGCACTGGTGACATGGTTTTTTGTCTTACAGGTTCTCTCCTGGCCGGCCATTACCACAGAAAGTGTCAGTGCAAAGACAGACAGCAAAGGAGGAGCAAAGGTGAAAGAGGCTAGTTGAGACAATCAATCAATATTTATTTTATATAGCGCCTTTCATAGCAGACCCCCATCAAAAAGGACCAACAAGGAAACAACGGGACAGTTTTAGAATATTTTAACTCTGACTCCAACTGGGACTCTGTGTTGAAACTGAAAAACATGTAATGTTCCCTTTGTAAGGTTTGATTTCTTCTTAAAAATTACAAACCAGTCTTCTTCAGGTAGTTTCAATCAAAAGGGTTTATTCAGGAACAAAGTGAATCAGGAACAAAGCAAATCACATGTGATACATACACAGAACACAAGGCGTCAGCTGATGGTATTCTGAGCCGCCCTGTCACAGGGATGGGATTTCAATAATTAATAATTACAGACATTAATATACTGGGCAGGTTACACCCAAAAGAGGTGTGGCCTAATAATTCTTACCAATAGCAAAGCCGCCCCCCTCCGATAGGAGGTGTAGTTCTGTGACTATATTGCGTCATTTAAGCAGAAGTTTGATGTATATATTTACAAATAGATTTTTAAGCAGAGGAGTACAGTTGCATGTCAAACAGTTTTTCAATAGAAACGTTACAATAGAAATGAGGAAACAACTTTTGAAGCAATAACATTTTGTGACAGACAAAGACGGGACCCCAAGGTTATACTACTTAATCAGTGTGGGGGTGAAATGTCTAAATGCAGAGTTTAAAAGCCTTATAAACAGAGGAAAATCACACATGTTCAGAGCTTCTTCAAATTTCATTGAAACCTCCCCTTCCCTTTTTATGACATTTGCAATGGTTCTGAGTATTTCCGAGTGCTGTTGCTCTAATATTGAGATATGTGTGCGTTTTTTTTTTTTTTTTTGTATGATCTGGGACGGTGCTTTGAACTGCTTTGAAAATCCCTTGTCAAGCATCCAGGACTTCTGATTCCTTTTGCTCTTCTGTTCCCTTTAGTTTGACCCCCACCCATCCTGCTTTGTTTTCAGAAACTGGAACCTATGTGGCTTTGTTCCAGTGAAACCTGAAAGCATCTGTTACCATAATAAAGGCGTTGTTCTTATTAGATCAGATGCTGCAGATAAGTGACAGAATCACATTTTGTTGTTTATTGTACCCGGAACAGGGAAGTGCAAATAATAATAATAATAAAATAATAAAAATATATACATTTCTGGGCTTTTCAAAACAGCTCAAAGCAATATCCAAGGTCATGTCAAGTACACGCAGTATTTAAGCAACAGCACAAATTATTTTTTTGCAAATACCATAAAAAGATTTAAAAAAAAAAAAGTTTAAAACTAATTTGAAGCTTGTTACTCACAAAACCAATTAGGAAATATATAGCATAAAATGGAGCATTTAATCAACTGCCTGTCAGTCTGCAATGCCACAACCCATCTTCCACAGGTGGCAGATCATAAATAATAGTTTTTATTTATGATACCTGGGGGTGTCAAATTCATCAATAAAACTGGATCCAGATTTTGGTTGTACCAGAGTTGGCTCTGGAACCCGCTAAAAAGGGGTTCCTTATGTAATCCATATGTAATCCGTTGGCTATAAAGTAACATATGTAATACAGGTTGATTCAGGCATGTGTAAACTGAGATTACATTTCTCATATGTGGATTATCCCCTGTTCCAGGCAGATAAAGGGAAGGTGAAGGGCAAAAAGAAGGAAACAGTGGTGCTCCGCCATGACCCCCCGGTCTGCAGGACCCTGGGCTCGCTCAGAGTAAAGCTGGAGAGCCTGCTATTAGGAGAGAACCACCTGGAGAGCCTGTGCGACTTTGGGGTCCTGATCACAGAGCAAGCTGCTAATGCATTGCCTGGAAAGGTACAGTTCAGCAACAGTTTGCAAGTGCAAGTGCAAGGCAAATGTTCATCGAGGAACACAGTAGTTTTAATGATAGCTGCCTATTTGGTTGGGTTGCCTGGTCATGGTCCCTGAAGCCTGTGTCTTAATCCCCCCCCTGGTTCTGGAATTTACTGTTTGTGGCACCCTTATAAAAATGTACCATAGTAAAAGCTTAGTGAAAACATGGTAAAGCACAGGTAAGCATTGTAATGCCCAGAGAGGTATGGCAAAGCATATTTAAAATTTAAAAAACACAGTAAACCATAGTATAACCAGGGGAAAAGCATGGGAAACAGAAATGCCGTGCAAATTCAACGGGTTCAACTTTTCTTTTAGGAGGCTAAGAAAGGAAAAGATGATAAGAAAAAGGAAGAGAAGAGAGGTAAAGCTGGAAGGGACAGTGTCGCTAGTCAGAAGACCACCACTTCCACCAAAGGTACAGCGAGAGATGAGTATATCTGACAAAGAGCCGGCAAATGGATGTAGTGGCATCTTTTTTTTTTTTTGTATATTGTAGTAATAATATGCATTTTGCAGCCCCTTAGGTGCAAAACAGAGATACAAACGGATTTAAATGAAGAAACAATAACTTGTGTTGAATAGCCTTTCTTTGGAAGCTTGCAGATTTAGAAGAACTGCCACACTTAGAAAATGCTCCGATAATTGAATGTATGCAAAACTCATCCCTACAACCTACTGTATTTGTGCCACATCACCTTAAGAGTAGCAGTTATTTCACCTTACTGTAAAATAACTTTTCATTTCAGGTAAAGGAAAAGCAAAACCAAACAGCGAGTCTGAGGCTGTTGCAGCGATCAAGCCCCTCAGTGTGGAGCTCAAGGTCCAGTTATACCAGTGGCTAACAGCAGGCGAGGCTCTTAATGCAGCGCCTACCTGAGGACAAGCTTACTATGCTGCTGCCTTACCATGTAACAATGCTATGAAAAATAGCACAATGCCATGCTAGAACATTTTACATTTTGTTTCATTTTTGGTATTTTTTATTACAGGTGTAATCATTTTCAGTCCTGTAGGAAGGTTAACATTGTTTAAACTTCTAGACTCAGTCTGGATTTTATTCAGCTATTTACACCTCAAACAAAAGCCAACTTTGCCTACCGCTGTAAAAATAGAACATCCTTTTTTAACGTGAGAGTATTAAGAATTAAACCAGGAAATCACTGCAGGTGTGGGGGTGACCTCTAAATGTCTACTGTAGTTATTTACATGAGTGAGGAAGGCTGTTTCACAACCATCTCAAACCCTGAGAGTAAAGTTTAATAAAATTAATTGCAGTTATTTTTAAACCTACATACCAGCCCCGAAGTAAAAGTGTGCATTTCAATCATTGACTCAAAGAGGAAGGAAGGTCTTTAAAAATCTTTATTGCCTTTAGAACGGAGACAGATCAAGTCAATCTGTCACCTAAAGTTCTATACCAGGATATAAGAATAAGTCATTTGATATAGAGGGTTTTACATGAAGTATTTGTTGTCTGGAAGGCAGAACAATGCATTGCATCTAGGTTACCTGTCTGGGAGTCTCACTTATAAAAAACTACAATGAGATTTAAGGTCATGTTGCTCAAGCACAGAAGTCTGATGTAAGTATACATGTGCCCCTGCGGTAGGTTCTTTTTTTTTTGGGGGGGGGGGGGGGGGGGGGGGCGGGTTTACAATGTCAAGATGTAGTTTTTATAACTGACCAGCTAGCTTGGGAACCACAGGACCTAAGCAAATGTAAAGATTTGTTGATATTTTTAATTTTTTTTGTTAAGAAATGGCCCAGTGCTGGATATTCCTTCCCTAATCTTCTTTGTGTACACCATGTGTCATTATTGATGGAAAAAGATGTCCCAATCTTAGACTTTCCACGTGTAACAATGTACAGGATTCTTACAGAAGCAACATTCTCCCATGCTTGAGAGATTGACTGGGAGGTCGATCCAATGCATTTAGACTCTAAAGCATTGTGTGAAAGGATAGGTTCCAAGATGTAACCAGCAGAATAAGACCCAGAGACTGAAGTCTGCAGTTTAAACGCTGGTTCACACCTATTAACAAAACAAACGCAAAACCGGACAAAATGAAAGTTTCAACAAAATAATTCACCATGCATTAATACATTCCCTACCAGGATAAACTTATTATGATCGAAATGTTTTCCAATGTGGAAAACGGCAGAATATATTTATCATTTCCTTGTCCAGCCCTCATCCCGACCCTACCCCTTTAAACCTGTTGGTTTCAATTAATTATATTCAGCGTTTCCCGGGCAACAGCAGCACCTAATCCTGAAACACCTGAGAGCTGCTTGAGGACACGGACATGGAAAGATTCAGAGTTCATTTCTTAATGATTCTCCTTAGTAGAGTGACCGGGGCGCATTTAATCTGTAGCCTCCACATCTAAAATTAGTTCACGTTGACCAAACTTTTTTTTTTTTTTTTCCCCTCTATCTTTCAATTCCGAACTGGGTAAGTGATGTATTTATTTGTGAACATAGTGATGTGGTTAGTTCAGTGTAATCGAGAAAAGGTTGTCGTACAGTGTATTTACTACTTTGCTTTCACCATTTAACGATGGGAAGTTTGTAAACATTGAAATGGAAGAACATTTCGGAATGGGGGTGAAAAAAGTTTACGACAGCATCAAGCAGTTAGGTCGCTAACACGCAAGTATAAACTCGTAAAGTGATTTTAAAAAAGAGACAGAAACAGATACAGTCAGACGTGTAGCGGTACCTATGTGTGTGTTTTTTTATTTTCATTTTAAAACAAAAAATATATTTTGTTTTTCATGTCAGCCCTCATACAAAAACGTAGGCATAGTGCAAAAGCACGGTTAAGTTTATGAAAGCATTGTAAAGACCAGTGAGGAATGGTAACGCATATTCACAAGCACCAGCGTTTACAATGGTAAGTGCTAGTAGATCATATCCATTAGGAAAACGCTGTAAAACAACAAAAACACAACTTTTAAAAAGAAAAGGTCGATTGTTCGGGGTACTGGCATCAGTTTTGCAAGCTACTGTAGCTCTCAGCTGAACTTGTCCTGGATTTACCAAGACTATTGATAGTTTACTGGCAAAATAATAAATGCATTACAAAATCAAGAGTCCCTTTTAACTACAGGGATTGTTGCAGTCTTGCGCCTTCATTTGTGTCCCAGTCAGAAGCAGTAACGTTGTTAGATCGTCCCGGTTTCGAAAATGATTTTTTTTTAAACTGTACCAGTGTGCTCAAGTTACCAGCAGTCTATTAGGTTGTGTTAGCGCCATTCAAAAATAATTTACAACTATGGATTATGCGTTTTAATAATTCTGATTGTGTGTAGGCCTGTGTACATGGAAAGCTGATCTATTTTTGTTTTATTATCTGGCTTTTTGTACAGAATAAATCTGTAATAAATACACCCGCTGTTTAATTTTATTTAATTATGATAGTCAGATTGTGTAATTATATATATATATATATATATATATATATATATATATATATATATATATATATATATATATATATATTACTGCTGTTTTACGGCTTCAGAGTTTCTACGGCGTGAGTGAATTTGAAGAAAAAAAATCGTCCCCGTTTTTCACTAGAAATCTGGTTTAATCATTTTACAGTAACTTCTAAATATTTGACGTGAGATATTATTGTATTAGCGGTGTGTTATCATTTCATCATGATGGGAATAAAAAGATTACAACGTAGAAAAGTATAACAAGTATATCGGTTTCGTTTTAGCTGTAAATTAAAAATAATAATAATAATTTCAGCGGGGATCCTAGTTGTCTGCAATTAAAAAAAAAAATTGTTATCCCGCAGTTAAAAGCAACATAGTTATCCATCGTATCCAAATTGACATGCGGGTTCGACTTGGCCCCAGATTCAGATAAACTGTATATCTAAAGTGTTAAAGTCCAATGAATTTCTTCTACTGAATATTCAGACCTCCATCTCTAAATCAAGCGATGCATTATGCTGTGGAGCTCAGCGAGGCGTGTGTGGTAAAGGGTTCAAGAAGAGCCATCCACAGCACGGCCCTGTTGTACTGGAAATAACTTGAAGCTTTTTTCTTTTGTTTTCATGGGTCTCATAACAGTTTAGCAGGCTACTCTCTTGCAGTGGCACTGGAACAACTAAAAGCTTTCGTAAGAAAAGATACCTGTTATAAATTTGATAAACTACAAGCCCCAGTACAGCTCATCCTAACGTCACTGTCAACAAATTCATACGGCAGCTCTGAAGGGACAAATCAACATTCCTACCAGACCAGCAACCGAATTACAGCGTGATCCTTTTATTGAAATACTAAGGCTGGTACTGTATCCCAAACGATATTACAAACATGAAAACATCAATCTTTTAAAGTTATACCACCAATCTAATTGCATTATCAACCCGCGACTCCTTAATATTTCCCGCGGCTGTGTTTTTGAATGATATTTATTTTGTTACAGCTTCTGGACTAAAATAGCGTAAAAGAGTAAAACCTTTGCAAATAAAAATATTTAATCAATTTAAGGCTGTTTTTAAATTAGTTTGAACTTGCATCAGGTCAATATGACCCAAAACATAACTGATGTACCTAAATTCCAAACATAATAGGAGGGTTAAACAAACCTAAACTATGGCTTGTATTTAATCAGTAAGTGATTAAAAATGCCTATCAGTGTTTCTGTTTAAAGAGCAATTAAGTCACAACCCACACTGCAAGTAGAACCATGTAAAGCCTTACTATAGAGTTAATTTTGTTTGCTTTTTTTCTGTCAACTCATTTCTTTAGTTTGAGGATTTAAATTGACAGTAATGTTGTATTGTCCATTGTTGAGCATCTCTTTCTGGGAATGTAACATAATACAACAACCGTGGGCACAGATATATAAAGCCTTGGATAAGCTGCTCTGTAATTTTATATGGCGTTCAATGAAAGGTGTTTTTCATCTGCTTTACATTTCCTGATTGGTGAGGGAAACACATTCTAATTAAATACCGAAGGTGCAAATCTTATGATTTCTTGGCTCCTAACCACCATTAACAAGCAACATTACAGAAGCATTTAAAGCAGAAAGCTTTAAATGCTTATTGTGCAAATTCCCTTATACAAGTTTACCAGAGAAAAAGCATAGGGAAGTGCAATAAGCATTTTGAAGCACAGATGGGTCTGGTGAAACATTAATAGATATGGCAAACCAGGGTAAACTATGGTACATGCATATTATAACCATGGAGAAACATATCTTCAAATTGAGAAGTTTACCATGATATTTTTGCAAAGTGTGATACAAAGTGATTCTATTAAGGGTTGTTTTACTGTCTGGCTTTTGTATAGGGTAAGTATTGGGGGGAATGTATTTCTGTGCAGGGGGTTGTGTTTTGAATACAGTATTGAAAATACAAATAAAGATCTAAACATAAAAATATCACTGGGCGAGATTCCCAGAGCTGTGGACTGCAAAACCACAACAAATGCCACCCTCACCCCCATGAGACAAAAATAATGCTAATGACGATTTGAAGTAAATTGTTTTGCGCGTCTAGCCAATTGTGTTTGGTTTGTCTTAAGCTGTCTTTTTCATGTTCTCTTACAGAAACGTGATGACTTTCTTCAGATCAAAATGGCTAATTGTGGCTGCACGGTATATCCTGTGTGCTTCGCTGCTAGTTTGCATTGTGTTTGTGAGGATAGACTTCAAACCGTCAACAGCGTCTTCAAAATCTACTTCTGTTAGTAAACCAGCCTTCTGGAAACACAGATCCAACAAGAGCCAAACTCTAACTGTCAAACCCCTGAAACAGACTTTTAAATGTGCTTCCAATGTGAGCGATGCAGAAATACCTGAAGACTATCCAGAGCTGCATCGTTTGTTCCTAAAATATAAGGGCTGCCGGACGTTCCCAACCCTCCTGGAGCCCAGGAGATGTGATGGGGGCCTCCACTTGCTGCTGGCTGTTAAGTCCACTGCTATTAATGTAGACAGAAGAGCCGCCATAAGAAGCACCTGGGGCAAAGAGGGGCTCGTCAAAGGGAAGAAAACCAAGCTGGTGTTCCTTCTGGGCCAGTCTGAGGACAGGGTTCAATCCCAGCCCCTTCACCAGCTCCTGGCTTATGAAAGCAGAGAGTTTGGGGACATACTTCAGTGGGACTTTGTAGACAACTTCTTCAACCTGACCCTTAAAGAAGTCCATTTCCTGTCCTGGTTCACCAGGAAGTGCAGTAGCGCTGAATTTGTCTTCAAGGGGGATGACGATGTCTTTGTGAACACGGGCAACATTATGGAGTACCTCAGCGATTTCAGTGCCAAGGAAAATCTTTTTGTGGGAGATGTCATTCTTAATGCTCGCCCAATCAGGGACATGAAAGTGAAGTACTTCATCCCGCAGGAGATGTACAGCCAGAAACACTACCCGCCCTACGCTGGAGGCGGAGGATACGTGATGTCTCGAGAGACGGTGATTGGGTTAGAAGACGCCGCACAGGAAATCGATCTTTTCCCAATCGATGATGTCTACGTGGGAATGTGCCTTGAGAAAATGAACGTGACGTTATCCATTCATCCGGGGTTCAAGACCTTCGGGATCCCTGATCCGATCAACCCCTTTGATCCGTGCCTTTACAAAGAACTCATGATGGTGCACAAACTCAACCCCACGGAGATGTGGATCATGTGGAGTTTAGTGAATGATGACAGAATGAAATGCGCTATCTCTCCAGGCAGAGCCTTGTAATGTTGTTCCTGTGAAAAGGAGACTGTAAAAACAGGTTCTATGGTTGTCGTTTTTACTTCAGCCTGAAAGCAAGATTAACCCCTTTGTATCCTCCTTTTCAGAGACTTCTCATCAGGGCATAATGCTGGTGTCACAGGACTGTTGGGGGCTCCTATGTTTGTATTGTATCCCATGGATGGAAATAGGACTCCCATTGTGTAGCAGTTTGATCCATTCCAGTTTAATAGCACACACCTGAGCTTGTTACCTATATTGTGGCTAATCAAATAAAACCTGGAACTGGTGAAACATCTATGCAATAGGAACCTAATTTCCAACCCTTCTAGCTCCTCTTTAGCAAATGTAATGCTGATGGTTTTTGGGAAAGGAGGGAAATGACAATCCTGTTTATGCTCATCATTGTGTTTCCAGTAAAGGGTGATAACCTTCTTTATACAGAATCGTTAATAAGAATAGTAAAAGTAGGGAGCACTGCACCATTAGGCCCACCTGTCTACTGTGAAGAATTCCAGTGACTTCCCTAGTAAAAGAGTTTGAATCCTGTTCGTGCCAGGGTGCTTTCCTTATGCCCTGATTGTCTTGGTCTCAAAGCCATCTCCTAGACCTTTCACATTACACTGTGGTGTATGCTCTAACACAAATCTTTGACATATGAATGTGTGCACTCCGGGATTATGGGCTACCTCCTAATGCATGTGCACTGGTTTCTTAATGGCACCAGTATGAAGTGCACCACAGGAGCTCGGAGCACATGCTTCTGTCGTGATCGGTCAAGGACAAGGCAACCCTGCATCTCGGTGATCAGCTGAATACACCTCAGCTTCTATTTGAAGACTAATGCCCAATAATAAACTGGGGATAACCAGAGGTTCAAACTGACATTTTAGATTTTGAATGAATCGTAGTCTGTATGGTGGAAGGTATGCTTGTTATTCCAGAGGTATAGACTGGCCATTTTATTTATGCTTTACCTTTTTATTTGTGTGTATTTTACATGAACGGGTGGGGTTTTGCAAAGGGTTTTTTTTGTGTGTTCTTGCATTGTGTAGGGGTGTTCTTGACAGTGTCTGCTTGTGTGATCTCAGGGAGGTTACCAGGCGTAATGGACCTGTAATACAGACAATATTCTTGTATGTTTTCTGGCTAGTCACTGCATACTTGATGTATTTAATGGGTTTTTTTTTTCAAAATAAAAATACTATAGTTTGATCATTTAATGTGGAGGTGTTATTTTGGTTTTTGGGGTTGAATGACATTGCATTACTTTTTATACTGTACATAAATACTCAGACCGTTTTTAATCAGTACACTGAAGCTATTTTAAGAAGTACAAATTTGCTTTAACATTCAATTAAGAGCTAATGAAGTCTGTTTTAAGTACAGAGTTAAAAGATGGCAGTGTTTAGATCAGTAAACTAGAAGCCAATGTATTTTTCATTATGTTCAGTACTCCATTTAGTGCCACAAAGCTTGTGTGTTACTTTTTTGTGTTCAGGTTCACTGATTACAATCCTTTCCCTCAAATACTGTAAGCCCAGCATCCATAAGGAAGTAAGTTCCCAAAGAATTGTTTGGGTTTAAAATTAACAATCCCTTAACTAAAATAACGTGTGTTTGCTGTACAACCTGACTGACCATTTAAAGAATGTAAAACTAAAGAACGCATTGTTTTCAAAAATCGATTGCCCACGATATACCTAAAATAAAAATCTGCTCGTCTGTGTCCTGTCTTACAATTTCTTTGGATTGTTTGATCCGTTTTGTTTGTTGATTTCTTGATGCCAGGTGGATTCTGATACAGAGAAAAGGATTAAGATTAAATTCTGGAGCAACAGTACACCGAATCACTCGGACCGATTGCAAACATCATATAATTAATCGTGCACTAGAAGCTTGTGCTATGCAACAATATTATATCAGCCAAGCCATACAGCATTGCTTTAGTTTGTATTGCTGAATTTCTTAATTTGAGTCTGTCAAGCCACATTATAGCTGTTGCATTTCTAACATGCATATTATTTCAGTTGTTCATTTGCAAATGGCATAGAGCTGTTTTGCCTAATCTGATAGCATCTGTATTTGCATTTTTTTCTTTGTACCTTTTGTAAGGGGGGGGGGGGGTCTTTGACTGCACCAAGTAAAAAATTAATTGGGTGAACTCATCTTTTGCACAAAATGCAAAGGTACTGTAGTCACATGTGGCAGCTTTACAGGAACTGCTTCCTCACCCACAAAAAGATTAGCAAAAATACTGGCCACATAGAAACTGAACAATATCTAGTTTTGCTATCAGGAACATTTATGGAGTACTGCAGTTCTTCATGGACATCTTGGTGATTGAAATATCCAGGGCATTCTATGAACGATTATATATTACATGTACAATGTATGAGGAAAAGTGTTTAAACCAAAACCAAACTGCTGCATTCCTAGAATTACTTTCCTTAGACCAAGCGCTGCATCTGCTTGGCAGCACGGTGTATTTTGGAATGGTGCTTTCTGGCATTAGTTTTGAATAAATGCAAGATAGATTTAAAATAGATCTAATTTAAACCCCACCGTTTTGAATAGGGAAAAAAAGTTATTCAACGCTAGATATCTCAACTCTTGCTGTGTACTACTTTACCTTGTTCTTAATGATCATGTATTACTCCTGCTGCATACAAGCCACTGGGCATCTTTTGTATTTATTAAATTGCTTTTCCAGAAATGAATACTGTGTCTCGTAGATAAGCACATCTTTTCATAACTGTCTAGGGAGGTGTAGACAAACAAACCAAACTACCGACATGAAGAGGATTACACAAGGAAGCGGACCGAATATCCTGGAGCGTTAGGTGCTATTTATTACTTTTTGCAAACTGCAAGTTGCTAATTAAACAAAACAAAAACAACTTTCATAGTAAAAGAATACTTAATTGTTTGATAATTCTGGTTCCCTTTCTGTTTCCTTTTTTTTTTTTTTATAACCAACCAATGCAGTGGCTGGATGAACTTGCAATGTGGTTTGTGTTATAGGAGGGTCTGTAGGCCAAATTGAATACTTTTTCGCCACGTGTGTCTTGCTGTGTTATTGTATATTTTCTTTTCACAGCTTCTGCATGCTGTTCCAAAAGATATTTTACTTGGAGAAAGTTTTGCTGATGTACTTTAAGTATGTAGTTTCGAAACTGCAGTCCAAAAACTAACATTGAATTGGTAAAAGCCGTTCATATCTGTATATGTATTTATTGTTAAACATTTAGAATGATTTATTGTGGGCATATGTTTTTGCAAATTCACCATATAGACATCTTTCAGAGAGATGGAAATAACGTTTCCACAGAATAGCAGTGTTCTTTCTTTGTGATTTTATACCAGCTTATTGTAGTATATTGTTCTATAATATCAATAACTTTTTGTGTGTGTGTTATTTTTTTTTTTTTTTTTAATAATAATTTATTCTAAAAGCATTGTTATTTTTACTATAGGGAGCAGTAGCACACTGGAGTATTTTTAGGTGTTGAGTGAAAAGAAATAATAGAAGGACTTTCCTGTAGGATTGACATTCTAGGTATAGGTATTTTCCACAACTCGTTTTCCAGGGCAGTTCTACTTTACTCTTAGATTTTTACAATTTAATTCAATCCCTTTTCGTTACTGTGTCTAGTTTTATATGCAAGAAGTTGTGTTCAAATGCAAAGACTTCAGGGTGTGAGTCAGTTTGCACAAGGAAGCAAATCCCATTCTAGTTTGTTACGTGTTTTGGTTTACTTTGGCTTGAATAATCAAAGCAAGGTTTACTCACAGTCCTACTTGAAAATCAAAAAAACTAATTTACAAAAGCAATCGTTTAGCACTGCAAAGCACACATTATCAAAGTAGGACTGGAGCAAATGTTCTTGGGAAGGACTTGCTGACTGCACTACCCTTATTTCTCCCTGGGATATAAATCTGGTGTTATCAAAGCATGGTCTCTGAATCAACATTTATATATAAAAAAAATACTAACACCACTGCATTGTAAATACTACAATCTGTAGTAAGACGATGGTAAATACTGGTAACTACTTTGTTGTGTATTCTTCCATATACAGGTGTCCAACACAAAACCGGTTTTTCCCCTATCAAACGTCAAATATGCTTCCCCACTCCCTGGCAGTCAGCACTGAGAATTTTAGTTTGAATTGGAAAAGCTTATCAATACTTACCTGAGTAGCAACAACTACAGAGCACACACACACGATATGAAAAAGATAAGGAATGTGATGTCAGGGAAGGCAGATGATACAAAGTAAAGGACTTTAACAGAAGCCCAGCTGTTACGTTGCACAACTAGGATCAGAACGAGGAAGGAACCAAATAAAACAGCACAGGATTAAGCTTTTTATTTATTTATTAATTTTTTTAGTTAATCATAAACAGTTGCTTATTTTTTCTAATTTCCTCTTAAAGAGCACAGTACTGTATAACCAAGCATGTTGTTTTATCAATGCAATGTTAACTACAAATAAATAAGTTGCAGATTAGATTTAGGACACCTAAAAAAAAAGTTAAGGAATTGGGATTTTTTTTTTTACTAATAACAATAGGGCCGAAGAAAGGAAAGGTGTGTATATATATATATATATATATATATATAGAGAGAGAGAGAGAGAGAGAGAGAGAGAGAGAGAGAGAGAGAGAGAGAGAGAGAGAGAGAGTAAAAGCGGATATAATTAATTGTCTTAACAAATTTAGTTAAACAAGACGAAAAAAACGGAATCACTAGGTGTAGTATTCAGTGCCAGCTCGCCCAAAGCAGTGGTTGTTGCTTTATTTGTATAAATAAAGGTTTGCATCTCTCGACTTACGGCGTCATTATCATATGTGGACACAGGATCAGGTGGATCTATTCTATTTTACAGTGCCTCCGGGCGCTATCTTATGGGAAGACAGTATCCGTTACGATACCTGTCCGTGTCTCATGTCCACCCCGAAACTGCATTACATTGCTGGAATGTTTACATTGTTTTTTGTGTACCTTTCAACTAACTTCTCAGGGACATTGTAAAGAAAAAACAAATATTGCACGCCAGATACTATCTTCCTGATTGCAGTAGATACCGGTTGTTCTCGGTGGACAGGTTCTGAGGCAGTCGCCGCATTTTCCCGATGATATGCAAATATGAAATGCTAACCTCATGTATTGCATCCAGTTCTGTTCTCTTACACTCCAGAACATTTCACCCGGTTACAAATGCGAAAGGGATAATTTGAGTCATGAGTCAGGATTTGCGACTTAATTATTATCTCGAGTTATCATTAAGAGAGATACGCGCGCATATGTCCTTTCCACGATACAGTAGCCTACGCCATACAACAGTTAGTAGCTCCTGAAGAATGACTCGCAAGAGAAACCTATTTTACCCGATGAAAGTCTTCACGATAAGGCGTGAATTGAGACATGTGTGTCTTAGTGATTTACGAGCGACAATGATCGAGCCCGATCCTGCTTTTGTTCTCAGAAAGGGGGTGCAACTGCAATGCAACGTGATTCTACCAAAATGACAATATTGCAAAGACTGACCGAGAAATTACAAAAGAAGAGAACATCAAATGAGGCTGCCAATCTCTTACAAGTATAAATCACTAACTCGTGCGCAGGAGATACTATTTGTTGTGTTTGTTGAATTCACACCATGTTCTCTGGTATATGCGTTGCCACTCCATTCAAATCCAGCCCAGAGCTTATTCCAACCAGCTCTTTGTTATTTAATTGGACCTGGGTGTGCTATTGCCAGGGTCGTAGCGTACAACAAGACGGACGCTTAGTTAAAAATCAGCTAGGTACATTTTTGAAATACAAAAATATATCTAAAGATTGTATTTTAAATAATAATAATAATAATAATAATAATAATAATGTGCCCACTTACATTTCTAAGAGTGGCATATAATCGACATATTTTCATATTGTATGCTACATGCCCCAGGAGGAAAGTGTTACAGCGTTTCGATAGATTAGGCCACAGGAGGATTGGCAAACTCTATTTAAAGTAAAGCCTTTTAAACCAGTGTTTTTAATCGTGGCATCATACAGACACAGCAGTCCGATCAGTCTTAGCACTAGCATCAGCAATCTTATCAGTCCAGCAGTGTCAGCACCAGCCTTACCAGTTTCAGTTGTAGCATCAGTGTCATCAAATAGATGTTTGCCTCAGTAAAAATGTGTTCTTAGCTACACCCCTGATTGCTGCACCTGAATGGAACAGACTGAAAGAGCCAGACGTGAGTAATACTCAAACAGACTATTATATATTCTGAGTGTAAATGCGTACCGCTATTGTCCTAGACGAAGACTACCTGTTCCCGAACAGATACAGTTAATTTATCGACAACTCCAAGTCTAACTTTTTTTTTTTCTTGTGTAACAATAAAAACATTTTTCTAAATAAATCAATCAAATGGTTATTCTTTTCCTTGAAGAGCAAGCTGCATAGGCGCTGAGCCTCTTCATGGTTAAATCGAGGTGTCGAATCGACTGAATAAGGAAGGGATCGCCATCTGCTGTTAGACTGGGGGTGCAGGTTTGAACACTGGATGTGTTTTAAATGCATGCCGTTCTTTGTCGATGAAAATGCTCAGGTTGCTCCAATCGTCTCGTGCAGGGGACAGACCGGGTGTAAATCATATAGGCCGTTTGCTATCCTATAGGAGTCGCGTGCTTCTGACTGCACTTTCGTGATCGCGGGGGGGGGGGGGGGGGGGGGGGGGGGGGTCACACGTGTCAATAAATATAAAAATAAATAAATAAATAAAAATAATGGCATTATAATAAATCTAGGATGTTGTTCTACAGATTTCAGAATAATCTATTTTAATGACTTGCAGTGCGTTCGATACAGCACACAAACATTACTTCTGTTTTTCGGTTCTTCGTTTGATATTCAGAAAAGCTTACGCGTCTGCAATATTTCCAGTTCTTGCGCTTTGCTAGTGTGTGCAACTCCACACCGGAGTTTATTTTGATGAGTTGTGAAAGTGCCGAGCACACTTTCAGGTGTTAAAGGGGGTGGTGATTAGCACTCCAATCAATTCCGAGTTTGCGTTGATAATTTGCCAATAGGAACGGATTTGCACATAGAGTTGTTAAGCGAGCCTAATTCCCCACTAGGACTCTATATTGGGACCGTTTTGGGAGCAATACCGCAAATAACAACAACATGATAATTGCAACGCATCAATTTTGCCAGCGTGGTATGGATCCAGACGTACCTTGTTAAATAACCAGCTCCAGATTAGTTCGAGGGATATGATTATGAACAGAGCAGCTTTCTTGCATTGACGGGGGCCCTGACTAATTGCACGCCACAGCTTCACTTAAACACTAGGATACTACACGTTTGGCAGAACGAATTCTCAGACACTGTAGTTAAGGCACAGAGAAAAAGTTTAATCAAAATAAATATCTAGATAATATTATTACATTGCTATCGGTCGTTATATAAAAAAATCAGCGAGTGCGCTAGATAGAAAATAACACTTTCATTTCACATACAGTCGACTACATCGTTTAACATGTTCTAACATTGATCGTTGCTATCAATGCTGTTGTTTCTGCTATTAAGTGGGTGCAGGCCCGCCCATTATTTTTTAACGATTATAAAGTATGTAGTCCACCCCGCCAGAATGAGCGCGCCTAGCAGCACCGTGTAGCTGAACAGCACGAAGGTGAGGACCTGCTTTAAAACCCGCAGGTAACGCAGCGTGAAGGGTTCCCGCTCGAGCAGTCTGTACTCCATTTCCACAGTCAGGGTGTGCAGTTTCTTCTCCTCGTGAATGCAGCTTGTAATGGATTTGATTATCTCTGTCTGTAAGGAAACAGAACATTGTGAAAAAAATTGTGTTGCAATATATATATATATATATATATATATATATATATATATATATATATATATATAATCTGTCTGTTGTGAAGACAGACAAACAGCTGGTTAAATCTCGAAAGAAAAGAGTTAGCGGGCACGTTTCCAGCATTGAGTTGGGCCCCAGATGCACTTGTTCAGAAAGGTAAGCCACGCTTAAAAAGAGTTTCAATAAACACGCAAATTACACAATAAAATGTGTTTTATGCGTTTATGCGTTGTTGTTTTTGTTATTATTATTATTATTATTATTATTATTATTATTATTATTATTATTATTATTATTATTATATTATTTATTATTTCAATTGCATGTACTGAATATGTCAAATCATTTTTGCAAGCTATAGATTATGCATAATAGTCCGACCTGCTGCTTATGGACGTTAAGAAAGTCAATAATGTTAAAATACATCTCCAGTAAATGATGGTGGTGCTGCGAACTCCTTTCGTTAATAATTAATGCATTAATTGCTCCTAATGTACCTCATGGATCTTTACATTTGCTAATGGAATTTTTATGTGTAACACATAACCGATGTTGTCCACACAAAACTTAATTGCTACTAAATGTGTAATGTCAAAGCACGACTATCGGCTTTATAGTGTGCTGAGATATATGTGGGACAAGCATAATAAAAACAAAACGTGTGTAGAGAAAGTTCGAGCGCCTGTGTGCTCATTATTTGTACATAAGAGGATTTTTTTTATTAACCCCGAATGTCGCAGCATTATTTAATCCTATATAAAATATATTCTTAATGTATTCAAAGAACCCAATACTAATTTCTCCCAATCGATTGCGGCGTGGTGCTCTGTCCATGGTGCTGAAACCTAACACCGTGTTTAACTGGTGTTGCGGCGGATTGGCAAAAAAGTTCAATAAACTTCATACGATTTCAAACACGGACAGTCTACATCAGGTCCTAAATAACAGAACGAGCACCTAGCAAATTATGTAAAGTTGAATTCCGTTTTAATTGAAAAACTTCAATGCAGCCCTAATGATTTATTTGCATCTACACGACTATGCTAGACTGTATTGTTTGTGTTAACCATGTAAAACACTTGCAAATATAAAACGCTTTTGCATAACACAAAATAAATAGCTTTTTTTATTCAAATGACTTTATCAAACTTCAGTGTTGCTTGAATTGTGAGAATTATCGTAACTTCGTGATCTCCAAGCATACAATATTCATATTAGTCGTATAGTTTCTTTAAAAACGTAACCAACAACGCTAGCTAACAGCTCCCAGTGTGTTATTTGCATGCATCAATTCACATTGAATGAATAACTCACATTGGTCCCAGTGAGTTCTCTCTATGAAGCCACGTCCAGAGCAAAACTATCCCAGTCTGTTTGTCTCCTGCAGTTTAATCCAGGGTACGCAAGATTCTCTTTGCAGCTTGCACAGCTACTAATGGCTAGGTGTGGTCACGAGCTATTCAATTGATTACAAGAGCCCTCAACCCTTGGGCTTGTCTAATGGGTAGATGAGCTACGTCAGAGTACTGCTTTCTTCTGACATCTACATTTAGTTTCTGCTTTTGTTTCATGAGTTACTTCAGTACACATTATCAGTTAAGACTTTTATCATTTGCAGATGAACCAGAGCGGGCATCTTAACTCAGATTGACACATTCGCTCCATTTCAAGATAACATTGCAAGATGTGAATGACGATTATTAAATTATCCTGCAGAGTCAAATAGTCTGCTTCCTTCACTTGTGTTACAAAGCCTTTCAGCCCCATGGTCTTTGTAATACTATCCTAGAACTTGAATAATTCAATCAGAATTGGATTGAATTCTGTCAATAGCAAACTGTAAATGTACAAAGATTATTTGTGTTTTGTCACGGGCATTTTCAACTTTTGCTTTTGTATAGAACTTAATACAATTTGAACAATAAGACACACACACGTGTGTATGTGTGTGTGTGTGTGTATATATATATATATATATATATATATATACACACACACACACACACACACACACACACACACATCTTCAAATAAACACATGTTTAATATTTTGTGGCCTGCATAAGATTCATTTTATTTGCCTGTTTATCAGAAATTATATGACACATGGAGAGCTATACCTGACAATTGCTATTATAACCGTAAACTTGTTTTAGGATAGTATAAATCGTGTTTCAGTTTACATACATATGTAGGTACGTGTTAATATCATGGACCTGCATTGCATTTTAATGAGATCCCCAGAACTGTAACTTTTTCTTTACGTGTCAGTTTGCATTTTCTGGAGAAAAAAAATGATTCTAGGTATAGGATTTCCTCTTGTTATTGTCTAACTCGGTTTTCCGATCGTGGTCATTCTATCCTCAAACTAGCAGGGCATAACGTAGAGCATGAATAGTTGATCGATCTATCTCTGATCAAACTCCACTGCCCACTGAGACATCCTTCACTTGCCAACATGAGCAAATGGCCTGCTAATTTAATCAGCGTCCTCTTCTATTAAATCACTGCCTCAGCCACAGCAGAACCTCCAGACAAGAGCGGACCATTATCCGGCTGATAAAGGAAGCCTGTTAGCACTAATTGCTCTTCAAGAGAACAGCGCAGCTCAGGGATTGCTGTTCGCTGAAGACTATATTTTTTCTATTACTCGTTTTTAAATACTGTTTTGTCTTGTCTAATAAAGGTCTAGACACAAATTTCAACGGAATTAGCTATAATAATAATAATAATAAGTCTAGTAGTATTGTAAACTGATTTTAGAAGATATATATGTTTTAAAATAATACTTTACCATATAGGATGTTAATGTTTGTTTTATATATATAATGTATATTGCATCACCGCAGGACAGATTTTTGCAAGGAGGTCCCATCTGACTCATTGTGTGACCCTGAGCAAGTCACTTAACCTCCTTGTGCTCCGTCTTTTGGGTGAGAGGTTGTTGTAAGTGACTCTGCAGCGGACGCATAGTTCACACACCCTGGTCTCTGTAAGTCACCTTGGATAAAGGTGTCTGCCAAATAAACAACTAATAATAATGGGTTTAGTGGAGGTATGCCTGTCACTCCAAGGGAAACACAAAGCCACTTTTTCAGGAACAGTGGCTTGAAACCAGCTTCCAGATGAGGCAGTATCAAACCCGAAGCCTCCCCTGGTGTGCCATGCAGTGGCCTGAACCCCAGTCTCCTGAAACCAGGTTCCAAGCCACGAAGTGGCTTTGTGTGCCCTCAACTTTTGGTACAATACAGTATGTCATGATGTCTGCTTATCCAATTGAGACAGAACAGCCAGGAAATTAATTATCACATGCTGCTGAAAGTGTCTGAGGATAGATGAAGGAAGCTGCTCATTCATCCATACCTGTGTCATTTTACATACACTATCTGGTGGATATACAGGAGAGTCACTTTTTCATGCTACCGATGGCTCCAATGTTATATTGACAGCTGAGATGGGGATGTACGTTAATAACTTGGTTGTTTTAGATTATTTACAAAATACAACAATATGTAACCGATTAGATTCTAGTGCTAACTTAACACAAGATTAATATCATGAAAGAACAAAAAGGCTAGGTTTGGGGTTGAGTTTTAACAGTGATTCCCTTTTGTGTTGTTTAACAATCCTTCTGGTTGGTTATTAATGCTTCCACAGCCCTCTGTTTCCTGCTGAAGATGGACAACATTATTTCTGGCTTGTTTGTGTATACACACACATTTGTCATTGCAGAACAATGTATTCTTTTAATAATGGACTTTATTCAGCTTGATCACAGGCTGGCTGAATATACAAGCATAACAGTATTGCTGCAGGATATGTATCATACAAACCAAAGCACAGTAGTAATTTACAGGCCCCATGTAAGCCCACATATTCCGAGCAGAATATCTGATTCAGTGTTTCATTATCTAAGCAGGGCAGCCTGCTCTCCATTTTCCAACCACGCTTGACTGTCAATCCCAATCACTTAACCTTCAAATTATTGTTGACACGGGTATCTGTGTGGAACTGATAAACAGTAATAACACGTCATCAGTCTGAAAAGCCTGCTTTTTCTGTAACAGGGTAAGTACAGATTAATGAGTGTGTATCAGTCAGTCGTTTGAGCAGCTGTGCAGTGTCTGGGCAGTTCTGAGGCAGGCAGGCAGGCGTGATGTACTGGAAATATCACAAGAGATAAAGAAGAGAACTCTTCCAGGAACACTGAGACCCTACAAAGTCTTACCCAGGCTCCGTAACTAGTTAGTGTGTGTGTGTGTGTGTGTGTGTGTGTGTGTGTGTGTGTGTGTGTGTGTGTGTATGTGTGTGTCCGAGCAAGCCCGTCAGTCACACTCGAGCCCTTATAATAGTGTACTACAGGGATCTTTTAAAACAACCCTTTGAGAATGGTTGATAATGACAGTGGATGTATTTTCAGTGCTTCGCACACACAAACATTATATCGAGGGTTATTCAAAACTAAGTAAGCTTTTTGTTATTTCCAGACAAGCAACTAAAAGCCAAACAACCTGTGGCCTGTACACTGCTTGACAGCACATGGCTCAGTCTTCTGAATAACTTTGTAAGTGTGTATCTGTCTCTGTAAATTGAGTGTACTGATAAAGGCTGAAAAGCACAGAAGAGCTCATGTCAAATGGTAGCTCGTTAAGAAACCAGACCCTGCCGATCGCTTTGAGTGCTCCGGTTCTTTCCAGTCTTGTTGGCAATTAATTTTATTTTAGAAGGGGGTGCTTCCAGCTTGTCCATTAAAGACTTGATCCAGCCTGTGCCGTTGATCAGTTTTGTGGTGGCGATGATGTACTCCGTTCCGCCGTCCTCCATCTGTGAGAGGAAGCGCAGTGCGGCGATTTCGGCGTAAGTCACTCTTCCAAGGAAGAAGACGAGGGTGGTTCTGTTCTCTCCTTGCTGGCCTGTGTGCAATAAACAAAATACTAAATAAATAAATCAGTATATTGGCAGAGCTGCCCTATAGATAATCCAATTTGCACTTCCCTAGAACAAAAAAACAGGCATGCAGAAACACGGTCTTGTACAGGGAATTACTCAGTCTCTCTCTGCCAAAATATATGACTTTTACCCAAGATGTGACTCTCGACACAAGAAGTGTGAAGTTCTAATCACATAGAAGCTAAGCAATAGACGTTACAAATGTTTTTTTTTTTTAAAGACGCAAGTTTGTAAGTGGCCTAAACGTAATTAACTCTGCTATGCACGCCTCAGCTGCTGTTTCCAGGATCAGCATACGTTTCTTACAGAGTCCAGAGGGTAACTTCTGCCTCTCCTCAAAGTGCGGTCCTGGTAACATCTTGAGCACCTCCTCAATGCTGCGCTAGTCGGGCCGCACCAGCAACTGGGCTAGGCGGACACTCAGAGGAGCATAACCGCTGTACACGTAGGAAATGTCACTTAACTCTTATTGCAACCAGACATGAACGCACAAAGTACGGCTGGTGGCAAAGACAAGAGGAAAGGGCAGGTCTGGTAAAATGACGTGGCAGTGAAACGGTATGTTTTAACAAGACAAAGCCCGTAATCAAATTCACATATATTTCATTTACAACCGATAGTTTCTCATTCCCCCCAATTAGTTTTCTTTCCATTACTTGTTGCAGCCCCTTGTCTGCAGTTCATGCTCACACTGATACATTATCTACACTGCTGTGTGTGAAACCAACAGAGAGATCCGAAAGGAAAACCTAACTCTGTATCGTTCATCCCATTTTCAGCACTGCTACTGCGTCAACAGAAGGGTGCTTCTTACCTGCAGTATCTCTCTCCTGTAATAGTCCAGCACTTTCTGCGTTAGTCCATTGTTACAGACAGACTGCATACACACCTGGCGCAGGACCTTAATCAAGGGATCCTGCTGGGCGATGCAGTCCTCGATGCAGCCGTTTACCTGCAAGAATAAACTCCTACCTGAGAAAAGGACAACCTTTTTATTTCTTTTTCTTACATGCATTTCTACCTCAGACTGGGACCTAAGAGTCCTGTGAGGTTCCAGTGTGATTTCCGACAGCATAGATGGCGCTATATCAGCACTGAAAGTGTATTTACCTTGTCTGTGTCCACCCCTGTCATGAACTCCTGTTCCACTGTTAGGTTATAGAAGAACGATTCGGAGGCTAGAACAAAAAAATATATACAACCACTCAACCGTTTTGTTTTTGGTCTCTAATAAAAGACTGAAAATACACACGTTAACAAATAAATAAAAAGAAACAACCTTTTCTTGTTTTTACCAAAAGGATCCTGGAACAGCAGCTCCACAATCCATACTAAACAACATTACATTACTGAGTTTTATTATCACCGCTCCAATGAACCAGCAAAGACCCGTTCTTACTTGTAATGTCTTTGATGAGCTCTGCAATGGACGTGTGGTTCGCTAGG
Source organism: Polyodon spathula (assembly GCF_017654505.1). Taxonomy (NCBI): domain Eukaryota; kingdom Metazoa; phylum Chordata; class Actinopteri; order Acipenseriformes; family Polyodontidae; genus Polyodon; species Polyodon spathula. The sequence goes on along the minus strand of NC_054558.1, from coordinate 19,601,321 downwards.
GAGCTCCTTGCTGCTTGCATGTGTGGCAGCTGTGACACAAACTGTTTGATCTCTCCCACTGTTTTAGCATTGTGTCTCTCCCAAAGTAGAAAAATGTATAGCTTTTAGGATGCTTTCGTTTTTGCAGGTTTATGGTACCTTAAAAACACACGCACTTGCAGTTACATTTACTGGGAAAGGCTTTGTATTCTTCTGAAAATGGTCTTGATTGAAGTCCCATGATAATATTTTATCCAGCACGAGTGAACCACACAATCTCAGTCCCTGTGAAAATGGACTTTATTTAGACAAGTCCAGGCATGGTGCTGATAATGAGTTCTTTAACAAAGGGCTGTAACAGTGCCAGGGTAAAATTAAACAGTCGCCTGTTTCATTAGTGCAAAGACCACAGCTGAGAACAGCAATATATTTTTTACATAACGGAAATAGAAATGACCTCGAATGCTGCCGAGATGATTTTTGCCTTCTTGCTCAGCACCGACCCGACGGCATTGAAGTTCTTGTCTCTGATCTCAGCGTAGAGCTCCTCTGCGGAGTTCAGCTGCAGCTTCTTGGGTTCGGTCGGGAGGTCCTTCCCACCCTCGCCATGATTCTTCTGAGTGAACTTCTCTGGAGCCAGTTTCACATAGCCTGCAGGCACCGTAGGGTTACACTGGGTTAAAGACAGCGTACACTACAACAGACACAGTCATAAAGGGTTCACTTCGGTTTTGCATAATTCTATTTATACAAAACAACAACAGTGGAGACTACAGTTAAGCTGACCTGGACTATTTGCATTTGCACTCAGAGCTGTAAATGACAAAATCTTTTTTGACTCCTGTGAGCAAGTTAAATTATTATATTTCATTAGATTTTAGGACAGGGAACTATCAAGAGCAGGAGAAGTATGGTACTGATTTTAAAATATTAATTCTAGAAAACTGACTTGTATAAATAGGGTGGCGTTCAACAGCAAATGTATCACACAGCAATCAATGCGCTGTAAAGTGATTTTGATAGAAATCAGCTGTACAGTATCTAGCAGTACTAAAAAAAACTTCGGAACAAGAAGGCTTTACCTATACAATGGGATTTAATCGATTGATCGAAACGCCAGTGTAGCTTAATACCGTCACAATTTACTCCTCAATAAAGGCTGTAAAACGCAAACATACCACAATGCATGTTAGTCATTTTAGTACATTTCTCTTTATATTTATATCCACCGTTTCAGATCAATTAAATAAGACTGCAACTTGTATCTTATGATTGGGGATTGTAGTTCTGCAAGTGGGAAAGTTGTCACAGTGAACGGGTCAATGCATCCTGGAAGGACTCACCTTTAGTAATGCTGTACACTTCATCAATAAGCCCTTCGTAAGTGAGCTGCGTGGCCATGGGGGTCCACATTGCGGTCGAGGAGGAGCAGCGAGTCAAACAAGGACAGGATCTGGTTCTGACTTCCAGCAAACTCCTTCTTCGTTCTCAGCATCATATTGGCTACGTACTGCAATTCAAACAAGAGTATTAAAAACGAACTGCAGCAGTGTGCCACCCACAAGCATGGCATTAAACCAAAGTAAGTACTGTTTACAGAACCCCTTGCCAACCTAAACAAATGAACGAAACCTTGATGAGAGAGACAGACCCTTAGAGGACTGTGTCAGGATGAAGTAGCTCCACTGGCAGCAGGGTTTCATCACAACCTACTGATGCAGCATTTCTAATGAGTTCTGCCTAGTCGGAAGGTATATACTGTCCGTCTGTGATCTGGTGTTGCTTTTCGCTCTAAAACACTAACTGTGTCGCAATGAAACGCACCCTTGCACACTCTCCTTAGCAAGGCATTGAATCTTGTGCCTGTTTCACGGTTCATTCTTCCAGTCAGAAACAGAGCTGTGCCGCTTTAGATAGTGAGGTTCATTTAGAAAGTCAAATTTACATGCAGCTCATCTATTTTTCTCACTCTTTGTAACTTGGATTCAATGTGTTTTTTTTTCTTGTTTATTTGTTTATTTTTTATTTTTTTTAATGCATCATCCTTATTAAATTGGACGCGTCGGTACGTTGCCGCTTTGTCATTAGACAGTTTGGAATGGTGTCGGGGTCGGTTACAGTTCTATTTGATATAAAATCATTATATGCAATGACCGCACAATATCACTAGATGGTGCTGTTCAGAAGAGTTGCAGGGTGTCTTGTGTGTTAAAGCTGGCGATGGCTATTTAAATCTGTTAGAAGGCTTGGCTATTATAAAGTACTTGCTTTTCTTTATAGAACCATGCGTAGTAACACTGTGTCCTTAGTACTGCGACCTCTCTGCTCAGTATAGAAGAGTGAGGGATTCTGTTACGTTTAACTTTCGAGTCTACAATCATGGGGCAGTGAAACGTGTTACTGTAGAAGGGCGTGTATTTTAAAACCTTCAGCTAAAGGAACACAAAGCCTCTTTTCCAGGAACAGGAGCTTGAAGCCTGGTGTGCCGTGCAGTGGCCTGAAACCTAGTCTCCTGAAACCAAGTTCTAAGACACACAGTATCCTCATGTTCCCTCACAATATACTACATTGTGTGGTAAAAGCATTCATATTGCACACCTGCGGGGATGTTAGAATTGGAATACTGCCTAACAACATATAAATGGGTTCTTGAAAGGGGCTCCGTTGTTTTCAGCAGTCTCGGTTAACGAGAGCATTCACTTGATCCCAATCCCAGCTTGTCCGATTGCCTGGCTGTCACAGTAGTTCTTTTCCAATCATTTCTGCCATGCATGGCTAGCTGCTGATGTGACATGCAGGCCATGTGTCTGTCCTCTGTGTCTGCACAGGTCACAGGGAATCAGAGCAGGGCTTTGACAAGTGCCAGGTGCTACATACTCTAATAATCCCCAATGATATAGGAGTAAAAGCAAAGGAACGATTAACATTACAACTACGTTTTCAATGGTTGATCATTTAAAAATACATTTTCAGCAATCGCTTTAGTTTTATTCATATTAAAACATAGTTTCAATCATCTTAAAACATTAGTGTATTGAGCTGTATATACATAATTTTTCTTTTGTAATACAACCCTGATTGAGTTGACTGCAACTTGCCTCCTTATCCCAACATATCCATCAAAAAAAAAAAAAAAGTTCAACTCAACTGTATCCATCTGATATTGATTGATCTATTTCTGTACCTTCATCTGATGCAAAGAAGATCTGGTTAATAAAACACGAGGAACACAAATAGTGCTCTCTGGCCGTGCAGAATTAACGAGAAAGATAAAAACCTAAAAAAAGTAGATTTTAAGTAATGTAGGAGGAAAAGAAAAGCAGGCTTGCCCCCCCCCCCCCCAAAAAAAAAAAAAAAAAAAAAAAAAAAAAAAAACACTTTAATCTTTTAACCCCTGAAGGTACACAAGGAATTGAGCGGCTGTTCAAAACAGTTTTTTCTTAAAATACATTTTAGAGTGACTCAAGTATCTCATTTTGAACCCAGTTTTGTGCACCTTGTTGCAAAAATAATAAAAAGTCAGTGTTTTTATTTGTGTTTCTTTGTACCTAGAAGGGTTAAAGAGACTGCTGGGATCGAATGACAGAATCGCATTGGACAAGAGTCCCACGAAAACCACCTTGTTTTCCAGATTTCAGTTTTTCTTTCTGGCAGGGCACGTTTGTTTCTCTAGTTACTCCAGCTGTTCATGAATGAGGTACGATCTGATCCTTCCATTCTCGCTCTGCTGCAAACTCAAAATACTGTAGGAATCTTCAATAGGCAGGCGGCATCTTTTTACCTGGGAGAGGGGAAACCAGCCATTACGGTGCAGTCAAACTTTTAGGGTTGTGGCTGAAAAATTGGCTTAACTGAGTCCAAGTGAACACCTAGAAGAACAGCGGAACGAGAATGTGAGTTTGTTACTCTTGTGATGAAGCAGGGCTGTTTCCTGAAACCTGGGTAACTGGTTGTTCTCCCATCAACAGTGCAGAAGCCGCCACTGAAATCTGCACTTTGTAGAACATATTGGGAAGGTCCTTCATTCTTGTCTTCATTTACACCAATATATACATCTGAGCATGTATATGATTCAAATTGTAAAACACACCCAGTGGAAGCCAGGCTTATTCCACAGTGCTATAAAATTAATCTGTCAGTGTGGAGTTTCAGCAAATCAGCACCTTAGAGACTGGAGATCCTGGGTCCAAATCGCAGCTCAACCCTTCACGATCCTGACACCTCAGACCCACTAAACTGTAACACCAGCCCAGGGGATTCAGACATTAGGCAACCATTGAAGATAATTAACATTTATTGAAGTAAACAGAGTCTGCATTGTGCTTGGATTAATACTGTCTTTACAATGTGCCTTTTCCCTGCAACAGTTCCAGTTCTATACATTCATTACAGAACCCAAACTTACAACAGAACAAAAAAAATATTCTTCACAACCTTGTGTAATTGTTTTCAGAAAAATACAACACGTATGTACAGTTAGATAGGTCTATTCCCCACCCATGTATATATTTTACAGTAATGGAAGATACAATTATACTATTCACACTTACATATACTAAAGATAACATTCAAAATTAAAAAATAATTACATACAAAGCGATACAGAAAACCTTAATTCAACAGTGTTACTATTCCCCCAGTATAATAATATGCCTTGATAATGGAAACCCTACTATATAGGCTATTTTAGAAGCAAAGCATTTAAAAAGAGTTGACAATGCAGTACAAAGTGTGCAGTGCAATACGTTGTTCAACTCCCACGCAACCCCGTAGCGAGGCTTGCCCAGGACTTGATTTTAGTACTTTATGCAATTAGATTTTCTTGAATTATTAATTTTTTTGCAGCTGTTTAAGCCACATGCATTTTAAATACATTACACCAATTCCACAGAATTACCCCAATGTTGTAATGTACCAGCTGCTTACTGATAATCAGAATACATTTTTAAAAAAAGTATCGTACTAACAAACACAAAAAAACAAACTTAAACATATCCATTCACTAAATAATTTAAAAACAGTCAATCAAAGTTGTTCATTGGATTTATAATTATTATTATTAGAACATATTTTTCATCCTTAGACGTACTGCAATGTTTCAGCTTCAACAGGAATGACTTCTTTAAAGTGTAACACTGAGATGATCAATAAGCAGGGTGATAGAGATGTAGTTCACTGCGGGTTGTCGCCTGTGACAGTTTAGACGACCAAGAAAGAGCTCGTCCTGGGGTCTGCGAATCCCCCCCCCAAAAAAAGAAAAAAAAAATCTCCATATTTATTTGTGTGTGTGTGTGTATCTTCTTGCACGTTTCAGTACTAGTCAACCAGTTCAATTATATCTGCGAACTTTAGAAGCGTGTCTCTAATGGCTGATGGCACTAAAAGGTCTCGTCGTCGTTGCAGCTGTTGGTCAAGTGTCCGAACACCTCGCAGATATCACAGTACGGACGCTCATCCCCCCGGCTGCCATGGTAAGCGGTGTGCGGCGGAGTTCCTGGCATCTGCGCCTGCGTGGGGCAGTCCTCCGTGTCGTGGAGGTCGAAGCAATCGCAGATATCACAGAAGAGACGAGGGGCAGGTTTCTTCTTCTTCTCCTGGGTTTCACTGAAACTAGAAAACAAAACCAACAGGCTCACCAGTCAAACCAGCATTCCGCACAATACCGTGGCAATTTATTAAAATAATAAATCAATAAGAAAGGCATCTGTAACAATAAAAAAAAATTATAGGGCTGTTGGAAATTGGTAAGTTTTAACTAGCAGCTTCCCTAGGAAATTCTGACCTGCTATTTTCTCCTCACCAACCAACCAAACATCTTTTTCCAGTATAGACTGCCACTGTTAGAATCAAATCACTAGTCAGGTTACGCTACTACTAAATATTACACTACCTTTAATACCTGTGTGTGTTTCTCAGACTGTGATTACATTGCAAATGCACTGCAGGTACCTTCGACTGAATGTGCTTATATGGACACAGCACAGGACACACACACACATCTGGATCAAGCACTCTGACAGCACCCTGATCAGGAACACAAGCGAGCCTCTACCTGTCGTAGTTGTCCAGTTCACTGGCAGTATTGCCATTGAGAGACGCTTCTGCCATTGTCTGCAGTTTGCTCTTCAGCTCTTCGTTTTTCCTCTGCAGATCTATAATCACTGAATTGAGGAAGTCAAGCTGGGAAAGGAGAAGACGGGCGTTATAGCATGTCCGTGTGGCAGTGTTTTTTTTTTATCTTTATCAAAAGGATTAGAAAATATGTGTAACTTTCAACACATGCTGCATGCATGAAGATGCAGCCCCTCTTGTGAATGTGTCTCCCTTGTTGCTTAAAAACAGTTTGTGTGTTAAATTGCGACTTGCAGGCAAATTTTTCTAGATATACACACACATATTATATATATACATATATATATATATATATATATATATATATATATATATATATATATATATATCTGTAGCTACTTATCCCCCCCCCCCCGGATGAATAGGGGGGGGGGGGGTACTGTATTTACGATACTGTCCTAATTTACAATCAGCACAGCACAGGTTTCACAAAAGAGATACGGCATCAATAAACATTATTGGTTATGTCAATTTGTTTTCTGCTCAAAGGCAGGTGAAATACAAAAACAAAGCATGCAGCCTTCGAAACCAACACCATTATCACCAATGGGTAAGCACCTTAAAATCACAGGCATCTGTTAAACACTGAACACTGTAATCTGGTACATACCAATTAAGAATCTGAATTAAAGGCAACTATATACATATCTTCTAGTAAGACATCTGGGTTTGTTACATTAAACAGAGATGACTCTGAACTTCACCTTCTTGTCTTTATACAAAGAGGGGTAAGTATGCTGCATACTTCTACACCTGCCATCACAACACATTACTCACTGTGATCTTAGTTTCAAACTGTTGAGAGCGTGACAGTTTCCAATCACAGGCAGCTTCTAACCGCTAAAGGTGTTAATGATATTCGTGTGTAGGGTTTTGAAAAGACTGGGGTAATGCAACACAGGACAGGTAACACGACTGGAAATGAAAGTCCAGTTTGAAATGCAGGATAAGCATCCATTCAGAGATTCTTAATTGGTAGCCAGCCAGCAGGTGGAGAAACAACACGTGGGAGCAGAAGGGATAAGAAGCTGGAACAAACCATATCCTGCTTGAATTGTCAGCATCGAGGGGAGAAAGGAAGGAGGAAGAAATAAAGAGGTGTTTAGTGCAGGAGGAATTTAAAACAGCAAAATCTGCAGGGTCTGTAAACTACACAGTGAGGAGCGACTAAGGGAACTTCAGGAGGAAGTGTATGGGTTGCTGTTGTGTGTGTGTGTGTTTTACCAAGAATACAGTATGTGTATTATCCTCATTTAAAGTAGAATTACAAGGAAACTGTATATATGCATGCTACTATTATCTGGATCAAAAGTGCACATGGCATCAATTTTTATTATAATTTTTACTGTGTTTTTTTTTATACTAGAAGCTTTCTTAAAATATATTTTTCTAAGTGAATTACATACTTGGCTCTCTGCAGACTCCTTGTCTTCTCTTAGCTGTTCAAGATCCGTGTCTCCTGTAAAGAAACAGAAACACAGAAGCATGAAATCCCAATACTGTGCAACCAGTGCATTCAGTGCAAATAACTTCAATATGATGTTCTGATGGAACTTCTGAAGAATGACCCAGGACTGGATTTTTAAAAAAAAATCTAAATAAAATGGCAAATATATACATTTTAAAAAGATGTCATAAAAAAGTTAAGGGATGTTCGCTTTAGCACGTTGATCAAGTCTGTCCTTGAAAGCACTTTGAAGCTCCCATGCTGACGCAGCATTTCACGTTGTCTCTTGGGGATGTTCTCTGATGCTTTACCTGATACAAACCCGTTTCTGATCAAGCCGGTTCTAAATATAGCCCTTCTCTCCTTCTCTCAATGCACGTGAAGTACGTGTAGGATAATATTTGCTGGTTGCACTGTGTATTTTTTTATTGAACGTGTGTACCCGATGAGCCGGTGTTGTTCTCTCTCTTGTTCTTGTTTTCAGCGAGTTTCTTCTCCAGATTCTGCACCTTCTCTTGCAGTTTGGCTTTGTCTGTTTCCAGGGACTGCACTGCAGACTGCATTGTCTTAATCTTGGCATTCTCTCCTTGCAACACTGTAATCTGTAAAGTTAAGACACTCTTCTCAATAAAAAAGTCAAACATGAACGTACAATTCAATTGCCTGTTCTTAAGAAATAATTTTCGTTTTTTTCATGTTTAAGATGTCACACCTAGGAATAAGAAGTATTTGTAACAGAGAGAAACTGATGCTATTAAATGAATGGAATGGGGAAGGTTGGGAAGCGCATGCTGGAATCAGTGTTTTACCAATGGTACTATTCATGAAGCAATCGAGATGGTGATGCTGGTCCAGTTCTACATACAGTACGTAGCAACATTCTCATGTAAACCAACTTGTTAAAGGAAAATAACTATGAAATGGGATTTGAGTTCTACTTCAATGCACATTTCCTTCACAGGCTATTATAAAATCATTCATAATTTAAGTTCAGGACTAGCAGAAGGCAGTTGTGCAATAAGGAAACAGCGAGTCCCGTAACTAGATGGGTGGTATTTGAACATGTTTGTTGTGCTTTTGTTAGACTGTTGTAATGGGAAGGACTGGTCCAGTTACCTCATTTCTGAGCTTCTCCAATTCTTTGTCCTTTTCTGAGATCAAGGCACTGGTTTTTTGGATGGATTTCTCTAAGGAAGCCTTTTCCTCATTGGATCCTTTCTTTAATAAAGACTCTCTGCAGAAAAACAAAGTCCCTCAGAAAAAAAAAAATCAGCCACAGTAACGCTCTGAATCCGCTGCACTGACACTTAAACGGTGGTGCACTTCAGAAGTGGCTGATGAATGTGGCCTTGCCTTCTACCAGCACAGTGGTGTCATGAAGGACGAAGCATAGATATAGGGTTTTTGGGAGGAAAAATAAACAGCAGTATTGGGATCTAGATAGAAACGACAGCCTTCAGAAGTGGTGAAGTTAGTAACTCATGTATGGGGACTTCAAGCACTAGTGGGGATATTAGTAGGGGTTGCATTGCAGTTCATTTACCCACCATTTGTGATCACCTAACCTACGTATGAATCAGCAGAAGAAATGTGATCCTTGCAACTGAGATTCGGATCACGAACGGATCACTTTCAAAAGGAAAACTATGCTCAGGGTTTGGGAATCTTCCAATATGTGACCGGTATGTTGCTCAGCTTTTGAACCTTACAGGTGACATTTTTACATTGTGTCAACGAGATCGCTCAGGTTGCAATAAAACACATCAAATTAGACATGCCACTGTTCGCAAGAACACTACATGAGCAGGCAACACATACACGTTGCAAAGTTCAAACAGAAAAGCTGTTGTCATGCAAAACACTGTCTGCTTTCACTGCACTGCCATCATTCAGATACCCCACTGTGCCAAATTTTACAGAAGTTCTTCACGATTAACATGATTTGTTTCCATTACTTATATAGTATCAAATTATTAGTAACATGCAAAGGTCATAAAATTCAAATGTCATCATGCAATCGTTCCGTCACAATAGCAGCTGTCCTGTAACTAACTGTTTGCCCTAATTTAACATTGTGTACTGTAGCTATTTCTAAACTTTGTGCACTATTAAAACAGAGATATTTACATGAGATTACCGACATGGGCAATAGACTGTATTCTATTTATAAGCCTGGCAAAAAGAAAACTGTCTCTGACTTCACAGCAAGCTCACTGTTCAGTAACACCTACTTGAAATTATCTAAAACCGACTTTATTAATTGCTAGAGGCTAGTCTCTGCAGCTCCTAACTAACAGAGTAATCCTGACTATATCACAATGCCTGGTGCCTGTGTAAAGCTAATGTATAATGATTTTTCAGGCAGATGGTTTCCCCCCTTTAAATATAGTTTGTTAATTAGATGGCTTGTATGTTTGATTTGTACAAACTGCAGAATACTTAAAAGCAAACAGTAAGAAAAGAAATGAAACCCTTTTTTGAAAGCACACAGAAATATATGAATGCTGGTAATCATGCTGGTGCGAGAGGTAGGTAAAGCCATGCAAAGAATGTGGGAACCCCAGGAATCGTTTTATACATTCATTAGTGTCAAACACTACTTTCTATTGATGTACTTGATTTAATATCTATCTGATTTCAGGGAATATTTGAGCCACAATGTATTTAACAGTGGTTTTTCAAAATCAGGAGTCTCAAATGTATTACTGAAATAAAAAAATAAATTTTTAAAAATTGACAATTGTTACATTTTTCTTTTTCCCAGATTCTTCCCCCATATCATGAAGCTTATCAAATTATAAAACAGACCAATAATGAAGCAGGTACCTTAAAGTATTATTGGGCAAGCTTTAGAAAATGCAAGATAACAAGAAGCACACGTTAGAAACATGACGGGATCTACGTTTGCATTAAAAATGTTCTTGTAAAAAATTGCTGGAATATTTTACAACAAGCAAGACACTGTGTAAAGAAAGGTTGCAGCCAAAAGTATATGTACAACAGTTTTAAGTTTGAAAAAATAATAACAGTAGTCGTTATTTATAACGTGGATAGACTTTCTTCAGTCTTACCATTAAAGACAGACAGATATAGCAGGAGGAGCAAGATTAGGAGAGGGAGAGACAGGAGAGCAATGAGAAGGACTGGAAGTACAGTCAAAGTCAGTAAAAGGTTAGCCACACAGAAAGTTTGGGTTAACAACTAAACACCTATAATCGATACAACACCCACAGCATTACACTACACGGGACAGGTAAAGTAGAAATTGCTTTATGAGGAAACAATTTCTAAATACTGTACATACTGTCACTCTAACAACACTATATGTGAAATCTACCATTTGAAAAATAATAAAGACACATGTGTCTCTTTGTTGAATTCCTGGAGAGTGCTGCTTTGTTCTTGTCCGTTATTGAAATAATGTTCAGGGCTACAGGAATGAGCCCGAGACACAGAGCTGGCACACTGCACAGCCAATGGGACATTTCAAATCCATGCGTTTTAGTTGAATTGCTATTGAACAATATAGCCAGAGGCTGTAAAGATTTCAGTACTGCATCGTGAAAACTTCCAACAGTGACGTCTCACTTCAAATGACCGTTTAAAACTGATTTTAAATAGCATATGCATAGGTATCTTTATAGACAATGTGTTTATTTTTTTTTCAGGATCGAACAAAATAATGAAGCCAAGGAAAAAAAAGGGGGGGGGGGTGTGAGGTTAATGGAGCACCTTTTATCTTTATACAAAAAAGGTGTGATTTTATTTGACAAATTAACTTTAGAAAAAAAAAACCCTCTTCAGGAATTAAAACACAACTAATACCTTACTGATCTGTAGAATACTTGATGAATTCGATGATTTTTTTCCTCCTGTACTTTAACACCCTGAGATAAGCACTTTATTTCAGTCGATTTATATAAAAATTGCAGAAATGCTGTCCGTGTTTCTTGCTTATGCATCCGAAATCTTCATATCAAAATGTTCAAAAAAGACCACGCAGAATAAATGCATTTAAAAGTGAAAATGCAATCACTGCATACATTCGGGTCAACACTTCCAGCATTTCCACATCATATATGTAGCTTTCATTTTCTACCATGTCAGAATCTTTTGGATAAAGAAATCTGAAGACACAAATTGAAGTGCCATTATCCTGGTATAATTACAGGCATTGTAATTATGCTAGTTGATGCTCACAGACTCCTCTTACCTCTTTTTCATTTCTAGCAGCTGATTATTAAGGGCAGACCGCTCTTCTTCAAGCTAAGAAAGATGACAAATGAAAAAAAAAAAAAAACACAAACAGCATTTTAAACCTGCGAAGGAAAAGGCTATGCAACATGCTTCAATGACAGACTCCATGTAATTAATTACAGAATGATTCTTTGAATTTGCTTCTGCAAGCACCTGCCATGGCAGGTACCATTTCCGAATGTGTTTTTTCTGTTTCATTTAAACACAGGGCTGGTCTGCAATGCTCTTATTACTGACTGGAAGAGGCTCAAGCCAATATGCATTCCCTATTGTTTGTCACAGCATGGCGTTTACAGATCAGATTTACCCTGTAATTAATTATACTGACACTCGTTCATCAGGGCACAGTATTAAATAGTCAGAAAGCAATTCTAATGCATTTATCACAGTGGTCCTTAGCTACAGATTTGGTATTAAAAAAAAAAAGTATCTCAATAAATAAAACTCTCTAAACTTGGCACCGCCAAGTTTTTATATAAATTACAATTTTCCTTTTTTTTTTTTTTTTTTTTTTTTTGAGATATTCTATTTATACATGGTCGCACATCCGGTACCTGAAAGGACGCAGTTTAAAATGTGTTGTTGCTTTGCTCGACCTCACAATGTTCATATAAGAAGCAATGGAAGGTGCACACACCTCAGCTCCTTCTAACAGTGTATTTAAATCCTTAGCCCGCACGCAGCAGCACTTTGCCCTCCGATGATCAGCGTGCCTTTCATTTCAGCATTAATCGAAACGTTTCTCTTTTGATATGCCGTGTAAATGATCGTGCAGGACACGTACAATTCTAGAAAGGTTTGTTATAGAAATCGCATTTCCTAGCAGCTTCTCTTATTTCACCTCAATGAACTCCCTGAATGGGAGCTTGAAGTGCTGCTTCAATGTTATTCTAAGGACCTGTAAAGAATTCACTTTGGGAACCTCAGAAGTTCCTGTTTTCTAAAACATCTGGATTCTTGCCCAATTAAAAGAAGACACTCTGATGCTTTGGGACGGTTCCAGCTTAATTCTCTTAGAAATCAATGCAATCTAACTTAGCGAGTGAAACCAAAGCATTTCATATATTGTCTCTAATTCTCTGAGATTACAAGGAGTCCTGGAGGTGCTAGCATACGTTCATACAGTCCAGATACTTGCTATACAGATGGTTTGTTTGAACACAGAAAAGACACAGTAACATGAAAACTGGAGTCTCGGGGACAGAATATTGTAGGAGCCAGTGCTTTCACTGCTGGATATTGAAGTTTACCAAAGAACTGGTGCTGTGGAAATGTTAACTAAGCACTGGTGTCCGTCCAAAGCATTGCTCTGCCTCAGTGTACATCTGGGTACTTTACTGCCAGTTCTCATTTCTAGCAAGGATTAAAACACTAATAATCTACTAATAGCTTTTCTACAAGTCTGACTGTAACCACATCTGGCTGTTTCACTCGGCACTACAATTTTACAAGCCAGAACATCCTTATGCAATTTGATGTAAAATGCAGTAGAACAATACTAAATGGCGCACCTATTCTGAAATTTGAAAAAACGGCACTTTTCATCAAACGTGGCATCAACTGTGCCATCTGTGCAGCTGGCACACCAGCGGCAGTCACTCAAAGGTTATCCAATGCACTGTGATTCTTTATTAGTGTTCCCTTATTTGCTCAGGCTTGTGCAGGACAGAGGTGGAAAACGATATGCATCCGATCAAGTTCAAACTAAACCTGAACTGAAGTCAACACCACACAAAGATACTTTTAAATGAGCTAAACGAATCACTAAATCACTACCTCGAAATTGGATTTGTGGTGTTAACATTGGGTCAAAAAATAACTTCAATCTAAATTAATAAAAAAGATGCATTAAAAAGATGCATAAACAGTAACAAAAGCAAAATATTAAAGTTTATTAATTAGGCTGCAGACTACAAACCTATACTCACAAACTGTACTGTAAAATGTTTCCAGTTATTTACAGTCAGATGCATTGATTTAAATAATGTGTGTACCTAGTTGCTGACTGTCCTTGTAAACATCTACACACACACACGTAAGTCCACAAAGAGATTTGAATGGTTTAGAAAACACACACCACTCACAACTATATTGTGTTACCCGTGGTCCCTACACTGTACTGTACATAGTCTCCAGGCTGACGCACACGTACCTTCTGATGGCTGCTGACTTCCTCTCGGCTCGAGCCCAGCTCCGCAGACAGTTTCATGTTCTCCTCTTGCAGAGCTGAGAGATGCTGAGACTTCCGAGATGCTTCCAGCTTCAGCTCCTCGCTGGAAAGACAAGTGAGGCCACGGTTACTATAGAAACTAGCCCCACCCAGCCAAAGAAAAGCGGGAGGGGAGACGATCTGCGTCACAGCTGGGGAGGAAATCAACTGCACTTATCTAGGTCAACACATGCAAATCGGATGTTAAATGTAATCTTTAAGACACATTTACATGTACGGTGTTTCTGTGCATGTGCATTCCTGCATGCATGCGAACGCTGGGATCTCATTGCTGCAATTCCACCTGCAATCCTTCCCTGGAAGAGAAATCAGCTGCTTAAATTATTATTCCTCTTAATTTAAATCTGCCCTTTAACACTGTTCAACAGCTTAGCAGAACTAGTTCAGCTAAACAAGTCTCACCCAGGTGTACTTATTAAATATATGTGTATATATATATATATATTTTTTTTTTTATTACTCAACATATGGCCCATTTTTGTATAAATCCTAGGCCGCAGTTCCACCATTGAGTGGTGTGGAGGCTGCATCTCAGCAAGGTTCTGCATTGGTATAACATGCTTTTAATGAAGTCGAATGGGACAAAGTGTCTGCATGCACACAGAGCTGAAGTACCCGAGAGGATTGGAGCTAGTTGTTGTATGTGATTGTGTGGTTGACCTCTGATTTATCAATACAAAACTTACACCAGCTGGCCTGAACGCAACAACACAAGTAAAAAAATAAATCTTGAGTTTCTCAGAAGACTCGCTCCCATTCTGATGCACCATGGAAACTGGCAGAACACTAGTTAAAAGGAGCCATCACCACAAGCAGCATATTTTTTTAGAACATTAAGCTTCTACATTGTGTTTTTCAACTTTCAGAATTCGAAAATGCATAATTAGATTTACAGAATTCAATATGCCTGAAACATGCCGTGCTACTAAACTAACACCACGCTTACTAAAGCCCTAGAGAGAGAAACTGGTTCACATCCAAATCCACACAGATCTCTACTTCCTAATGAAGATACACCAAGCACCATAAAATCAGCAGCTGCTCTATTTGCTAACTTGCTCAGGAAGAAAAAAATAAATAAAAATACAGTAAGTAGCATGTATTTTACAAAAATGCTGCAGTTCTAGAAATGCTCAGAGACCCGCCACAGGGAAAAATGCGAAAAGCATTTCTAAAAAAAGACTCAGAGTGCTTGTCTCATGACAGGTGTGTACAGTAATTGAAAGGCAGAAGAATGAATAACCAGAAGTATTGAAGCAGATGAATGCTTCAGCATGCCTGCAGTAAAATAACATTTCAAAACTGCACATCACTACATTAGTGCTTTTTGCAAACTGTTTGCATGATCGGGGAGCACCTACTGTAGTGTGCAAATTCATTATCACACCCCATTGCTTCTGTAGTTATGATTTGTTGTGTGCATGAAATCAAACCGCTAACTGAAAATCTTGGAAAACTGTCCATATAAGCAAATTAGATTGTCTAATTGAACCATGACTTTAATAGGCCACACATGCAATTCAAGTGAAAACAGTAAGAGAAAAGGAACACATTTTAGCTCAGCGTGAGTGGATGAACCATCCAGCTACCGCAAGAGCAAAGCATCAACAATATCACAAAGCAACACCTTCTACAGCAGCTGCAATGCTCCTCTTACTGCACAGCAACACAGCCTCTTAAATGAGGCTCCCATTATAATCTTCTACTATACAGCAAACGGTAATGCAGGCTGGCAGGATCTGGCATCACTGATTGCAGGCTGCAGGACAGAGCATCATACTTTAATGGGTCTACTACCCAAACATTCGTACACAATACAAAATGGAATACAACAGAAAGGCAGTTTTCACTTCACGTACTGCACCGGCGTGCACAAACTACATTCTGCCATAGCTGTTGCCTTGAATTTAATTAAGAAGCTGCTCTGCAAACACATGCATTATAAAAATGCAGAATATATCAACTTACCACGGTCCAATTATACACAGTGTAACTGAAGGGACTATATCTATATAGTGTATAGCTAGATCTATATCCAAATAATGTTTTTGCTCAAAACTAGGCTTTTGGATGCCATGGCAACTACACCTCACTTATTTCTATTAAAATCTGTTTGTGATGTCATTTACTACATATATACACAAACACACACACACACACACACACACACACACACACACACACACACACACACACACACACACACACACACACACACACACACACACACACACACACACACACACACACACACACACACACACACACACACACACACACACACACACACACACACACACACACACACACACACACCTTGCTGCAGCTGCAAATAAGGAGAGAATTACACATTCAAGCTCTTTCTGGCCAGACCCAAAAAAATATAAAGAGGTGCAAGAACAGATAATGGTGATATTTCAGGAAATAGGAAGCACTGTACTTACATTTCCTTGCGGAGGTCGTCTATCCTCTTGTTCTCTGATCCGCGTTGCTCTTTAGACAGATTAAGCTCCTCTTGAAACCTTGAGTTCTGTTGTTTTAATGCATCAAGCTAAAAACAAGAGGGATAAACACAGTATCACTGATCACATGGAACCTGTTAGCATATGACAAATCTAAACGCTGGTTCAGAACAACCATTAGAGGATTTTTAAAAGCAAAAAATGGAGCTTTAAATTGTACAATTTTTCTTTTCTTGAAACAGTTCTTGTATGATTGGGAGCAGGTGATCTGTACAAATACATGAACCTCACAGATCCAGCATGCAGAGTTGTTCTCATTATTGTAAGAGGTAAAACATGATTTCTGTACAAATACACTGAAACTGGCATTTATCCTTTAAAAAAAAGGGTCAACGAGGAGCAGTGGATGGTTAATATAAGTTTACTGTGTAAAAGTGTAAGAATGAACAAAACAATACCCAATCCAACTACTTAACATTACACAACTTCACAAACATTTCAGAAAAGCTGATTTTAATTACACACATTACAAAGTATGAAGCTCTTGACAAAAGCCACAATGCAAGATAATTTTTAAGACAAACCTTAGCATGCTATCGTCAGCCTTAATAGTCTAATCTTAAAGCACTGGTACATAGCATCTATTTTTGAATTTCGTCAATATTTAATGACCAGAACTTCAGTTAGAAAATGTTTCTGCCTGGTTGACCTTGCCCCAAGTTACAGCAGTGGATTTAAAACAGGGTTTTTTACAATCGAAACTATTTTCACACAGCTGAGGGTCAATAAATCAATCCATATTGCTTGAGTCAAAACCTGACCGACGAGAGCAGCGAGTACCTGGAAGGTTTAAAGCCCATGCAGTATATTGCATTAAATAGAACCGGACTGGTCTGCAATACCTACTAAAAATGTTTCTCAATGTACAGTATAAAAGTTAAAAAACAAAAACTATAAAACCGTAACCCTAAATGAATACAGAAATGCACAAACTGGTTAGACATTGTACAGAATGTTTAATTTAACACTAGTAATCCTCACAATAAACTGATCAAATGCAAGTGCCTGGAAGACATTTAGAAACACTGGTCGAATCGTTTGCCATTTCATTTCTCAGGGTTATTTTACCATTTCTACACCCCCCACCCCTGAGTCTTTTATTGAGGATGTGGATTGACCCTGCCGCTGCACATTTCAATATCAACCAGTACAGCGTTCGGGTGTAAAACTGCTTGTTACGTTTTTATTGTGACAACGAACGTACTGAATTACATCAACTGATCTACAGCAGCATATGAAAACAAAGTCATGATTACAAATACTGTCAGCACCAGCTTTATATTTTAATCCAGAACACTGCTTTTTTCTGCATTATTTTAAGATGTTCTATTTCTTAAAAGCACACAACCAACTCTAAATAGAACTCCATTTTCGATTCATAAACTATAACAAAATCTAACACTCGCACAGTACCTTACAATGGGAGAGATGCAAGCTGGACAACCTTTGCTGCAAAGTTGTAATGTCCATTTCTCAAGTAAAGCAATAATATTATCAATAATACAAGAGTGCCCCAGATGAATTCCTTGTGCTGTACAAGCAAGCGCTCAGTCTCTGCTTTTTCACTCGCCTGAGAACGCAAGCACTCCTGCGCTGGTTTACATAGCTTCTGTTCAGTCCCCAGCTGATGAGAGTCAAGCTCGCCAATACTACCAGCAGCCAACAGACCCTGATCTCTCCCTCAGCCAATCAGCTGCCAGCATTAAGAACACATCATCTTCAGCGATTACTTGGGGAGCCGTCAGGTTCCATTCCCATCAAAACACTGCTTTCCAATTATTACAGATGCACAGTAAGAAAATACACATGGACTCCGTTAAATCAGTAATTAACAGAACCCATGGATGATGTAGTTCCAGACAATCTGCAGATATTCTTAAAAGCATTTTCATTTTACAATTAGCAGCTACTGGCATAACTGCCTTTAAACATTATATTTTAAATCTTATTATAGGTGGTAATTCAAATGGATGCATGCAATAATTAAAAATGACAGCATTCTCCCGATTCTTTGGCAAAAAAAAAGCATATTTGGCACTGCCTATGTCAGCATTGCTACAGAGTTTATTTGCATGAACGTATTTAAACATTTACTATAGCACCACAAAGCAGATCACTTATGCATTTATTACACATAGTGGTGTCTATTCAACATCTCAATTCTGCTGCCATCTTAATATTGAAATTGGGACCAAACCTTTATTTTACACCTGTCATAAGTACACTTCAAACACATTGTGCTATTGAGATCAAACTAATAGACTCCAATGTGTCCCTACAGAATGGAAAATATATCTCAGTGCATGTGTGGTTTCAAGCAAACAGGGACTCAGATGGAAATAAAACTGTTGCATAGTAATTTCACCCATTCCAGGTTTTAACCCCAGCTTGATTCGCCACAATGTATAATGTCCATTAGTAAAACCAGGAATGGATCAAACTGCTATGTAATAGGAGCCTTATTTCTATCTCTGGTGACTGACATTGGGAGACATAGCAACCCAAAAGTGAGCAAGCTGCAGCAACTGTAATTGGATGTGTGTAGACTCAGCCTAACAGATCAGGCTGGCAGGAGAGGGACTGGAGATTGCTGCTGGAAATGACCTTGTCAGAGCTCAGCTCTTCTCAGCTCAAGTAACCCTTTTATTACACCTCAGCAGTGCATCCATTAGACACTTTCATTTCATGGCAGCTAAATCGCAAGTGCTAATTGGTGCCATCTGTTATGATGGTTGCAAGACAGTTTTAATAGAAAGTTTAAAGTTTTTTCTATAGTATAAACAAAAAATAAAAACCAACAGCATCCACTGTATCAAACCTGGCATGTGATGCTGCAGGATACAGTTCTTATGTTTGGCTTGCTTCTAATCTCCCATCTGCTTTCCCTATTACATCACTGAAACCAACATCTGGCTTGAAGCACGAAAGAAGCACACTAAATGCATTTCATATACCTGACCTGACAGAGGCTAAAAATAATCAGGCATGCCTTCGTTTAACGGCTCCTGTGAAAACACACAGCCAGTTATCCTACAAATGCAATTCCCTCTGTGAATAACAACCCCAGGCTCTGCATCATTAACAGCAGCTACTTTAACGTTATACAAGCCTGAAGGAGAGCATCTGAAATTCTTTTTTTATGCCCGAGTCCTCAGATTTGCATCAGTATGGACAGTAACACTATGCAACTGTATTTATTCATGATGGCTGGCAGTAACCAAAAATGCTTCCCATAGTAAAAGCATTGCAAAGTGTAATAAAGATAGTGAAAGCATGGTAAAGCATAGGTAAGCACTGTAAAGAAAAGCGAGGCATGGTGAAACTTGGCAAACCAGGGTAAACTATGGTAAATGCATAGTATAACCATGAGAGAACTGAAAAAATACTGTGCAAAAATATATAAGGGTAATATTCACTCCACACTGGCGTGCAGTTAAAGGATCATTCTGGTGTTGTATATCGTACACATTTTTTTGACAGGCCCAGATTATATCTTTGACTACCTTACTGAAGAAGAGTGCTAATCAGGTTCTGTGAAACCAGCCAACAGCACACTAGAAATGAAGACTCTATAGCTTCTTAAATGAGCAAGCGCTGGGAACACAGCAAGTTTAAAAAATGTTTAAGAATTAGGTTCACAAAACCAGGTTTTAAGTAGAGGTTTATTTTTCCCATTCATTTTTAACTCTCTATAGTGTAGTTTCATGATGCCTTTGGCACTTCAGCGTTTCAATGTAACAAAGTCTCAGGGGCGTAAAAACTAAAAAAGTCAGACTGTTCGCTTCAGCCAAACTGCAGGGGTTGTAGTGCGTGTGCAGGACACACAGTGTGGTGCACAATATATTTTCCCATAGCGCCCTATAGAAAGGGTTTCTCACCTCTTGCTGCAGTTTGTGGTTTGTTTGCTTGGTCTCCTCCAGCGAGGCCTGGGCGTCGTTCTTCTCCTTGGTTATCTGGTCCAGGGAGTGCAGAGCCTGATCAGCTGTTTTTGCAGCCTGCGTACAAAAAAAACATGTCGTTAATAAAACACGTTCCCAAAAGAGCTTCCCCTCCATCACATTCAAAATTAAAAACGGTTTTCTAAAAGCATGTCTGTTTTAAAGACGCCTTACAGCAAATGACGAATATTTTATAGCTCATCATATTGTTATCTTCTCATACAGCATTTGTTCCCATATAAAAAGTATTCTCTTTGGAACTGGCATTGGTTTTGCAAGCAATGATTAATCACGTGACAAATTATGAACCAGTACAGGGTCATAATTCGTTTTAATTTCAGGTTTAATGCAATGCCTTTGAAAAACAATTGGGGTTTGTTATTGTAGTTCATTTCCAGCAGACAGACTTAGCTAGTATGTACAAAAGGTACTGTTTTCTTCAAATGTTTTATTTACATTATATAGCAATGAAAAACCAGAGGATTATAATGATGGCAAAAAACATATACAATCCCATTAAAGCTTATTAAAAGGGCTTCTTCATTATGCTATAGGTGTCTGCTAGGGTCAATGAACTCATCAGAAACGGATTAACATATCCTGTGGGCTGAAAATATTGTCAAATCCATTCTCATAAAAAGGAAAAACAATGCTAATGTATACCAATAACTATCTTTGTTTCTGCTCATGAAATCTTCTATTATCCACAAACATTTTCAACTGATGTCATTAATAACATCTTAACAGAAAATCAGAAAAAGGATGACGGTAACACCGCGTTTCTGTCCTGAATTATGGTGGTAATTAGCCCACTGTGATCTAGGCATTTCATACCATCCATCTGTAGAAGATTAAAAGCAACAGTGTATTCGCAGTTAGTAAATCAAACCATGCAGAGAAAGATCAGAACCTCAAAGCCATTTCATGTTAGTGGGTCTGTTAGTAGCGGTTACTGAATACCTCAAGCTTTTCTGAAATAGCACTTTTGTGAAGAGCCTCAAGTTCTGTTAATTTCATGGTCCCTTCCCTCTTCTCTTTGAGCAGGGACTCTCTCTTGGTCTTCATTTCTTCCAGCCTGCTTGCAAACTCTCCTTTCTCCTGTGCAGTGACAGCAGATTGCTCGCACAAGTTCTTGTAAATCAGCTCCAGTTGTTTCTTGTCCTTGAGAAGCTCCTGGTTTTCGGAGAGCAGTTTCGTATGAGCTGCCTGAAGATCTTCTTTCGCCTGCTGGCTGCTACAGAGTGCTTCCAGCTTCCTAAGGAGGCTGGACTCCGAGGCCTGAAGCCCAGCCTTCTCCTTAGCCAAAGCCTCCACTCCATGCTTCAGCTCCTCAATCTTGGAAGCCAGACCGTCCTTCTCAGCCACAAGGTCTTGTTTCTCATCCCCACTGCGCTTTAGCTGAAACTTCAAGTCTTCTTTCCCTTTAATCAAGGCTTCTTTCTCATTGCTCACGGCACTCAGCCTGGCTGAAATTTCTTCTTTGTCCTTGGCGGTAGTGGCGGCTTCTTCACACAAGTCCTTGTGCGTCTGCTCCAATTGCTGCTTCTTGTTGAGAAGCTCCTGATTCTTGGAGAGCAGTTTTGCATGAGCAGCCTTCAGGTCTTCCTTCTCCTGCAGCAGCTTGGTGTAATCAGTGTCCGTCGCCTCTTGGCTGCTGCGTAGGGCATCCAAGTCTTTCAAGAGGCTGGACCCTGAAGCATGCAACTTAGCATTCTCTTGAGACAAAGCTTCAGCCTCTTTCTGCAGCTCCTTAATCTTGGACACCAGCCCATCCTTCTCAGCCAGTAGACTTTGTTTCTCATCAGCACTGTGCTTCTGCTGGGACTCCAGTTCTTCCTTCTCTTTAAGAATGGACTCTTTCTTCAACAGCAGGTCTTCATACTGAACAGCAAGATCCTCTTTCTCCTGCAACGACTGCACTTTGTCCCCAAGCACCATCTGCTGGGCCATGAGGAAATCCTTTTTCATTTGAACAGCATCCCTTTCGAGAGTCAGCTCACCCTGCACGTGAGCTGACTCTGCTGTTTCTAGTTTCTGACACTTCTCTTCCAGGTCCACCTTCTCTTTCACAAGGGATTCTTTTTCTATGCACTCCTTCTGAAGCTGTGCTTTTAGTTCATCTTTTTCCCGCTGGAGGGAAACATGTGCCGATTCAACAGCCTCCTTACCTTGCTGAAGCTGGTCCAAGAGGGAAGACAGGCTGGCTTTCGCCGCTCGCTGGTCAGCGTTTTCTCGGGCTGATTTTTCAAGTTCCCCTTTTATGTTCTCAACATTGACTGCAAGCTGGTCCCTCTCAAGAGCCAAGCCTGCCTTCTCCGAGAGCTCCTTCTCATGCTTCTCCATCAGATCTTCTCTTCCCTTCATGAAGGAATCCTTTTCACACTCAATTTTGGATTCCAGGGCTTTCTTTTCTTCCAGCAGTGCCTGGAACCTGTTCTCGAGTTCAACCCACTTTTGATGGAGAGCCTCTTTCTCTCTACCGAAGGCTTCTTTCTCCTGCCGGAACTTCTCTTGAGTGCCATCTGCCTCCTCACCCAACAGGCGGAGCTTCTCTGAAGTCTCCTCCCTCTGTCTCAGAAGCTGCTCCTTCTCAGCACACACCCTCCTCTGAGCAGCAAGCTTTTTCCTGAAGCAGATGAACCCGCTCGGAATCCTTCACCTCCCTACTGGTCTTAATTTCTTCCAGGAGTTTAGCCAGGCTTTCTTTGGAGGCTAGGAGTTCAGCAGTATCTTGCAGCGACTTGTCCAGGTCCTTCTTGACGCTGTTCAGTTGGCTCTGAAGCTCTTCATTTTTGGCTGCTGAGGCGTCTTTCTTCAAGACAGTCTTCTGCAGATTTGAGTCAAGGTCTGCTTTGTCTTTCTCTAGTTTCTCTTTTTCTAAGAGCAGCTTTGAGTTTATTTGAGCCAGATGTTCCCTCTCTGTTTCTAAAGCGCCGTATTGACCTTTAAGCTCAGAATGTGCAACCTGCAGCACCTTCTTCTGGCCTTCCACTGCTTCCCTTTCCTCCACAAGCTTCTTGTGCTCTTGTGATGCTTTTTCTTGAGTGTGTTTCAGCTCCTCAAGGATGTGACCCTTCTGTTTGGTGATCTCCTCATTTTCTGCCAACAGATTCTGCTTAGCCGTGTTCTCATGCTCAATCTCCTGTTGATATTTTAGAAGATCAACCTTTCTGGCTTCGATGGATTTCTGAAGTTCCTCCAGTTTGCTTATCAATTCCAGCTTGGAGGTCTGAAGGCTCTCTGTCTCCGCAGCTGACTTTTCAATCTCTGCTTTCAGATTCTCTACCTCCTGAGCAAACTGCTTTTTATCTGATGTCAGTCCTTCCTTTTCCCCTCGCAGCTCTTCGCTTTGTGAGAGCAGGCTCTGGTGCTTCTTTTCCAGGTCGGAATATTTCATTTCCACATCCGATATTTTCTCCACGAGCAAGTCTCTTTCAGACCTGAGCTTCTCTCCTTCTAGCATGAACTTGTTTTTTTCGGAGTTCAACTCTCTCACATCCTCTGTTAATTGCTCAACCACAGCTTTGGCTGATGCTAGCTCAGATGTTAGAGACTAAAGAAATAAAAAGAAGTAACGGACGGGAAAGGAAGGTCAAACAAATATGAAGTTAAGCAGAAAAATGCAAACAGGATGGGTTACAGTCACCGATGCGCAAGCACGCACACACACACCAAAGCAAGTAACTTATAAACGAATGCAGAATCAATTCTAAAACCACTTGCACTTAGAGCAAGTAGCGGGATTCCGAAAAATATAGTGTAAGAATTACTGCCCATATTGTCAACACTGCAATAATGATCCATGATGTGGTACAGAACAGAAAAGCTTTTAAAATAGCTTTTCCTGCAGCGATTTAGAGGACAGATCTCAAACTCCAGTGCACTAAACGGCTATTTTGAAAATAACTTTAAAAACAGAAAAGTTATTACAGTTGTCAGGATGTTAACAATGAAAAGAAATGACAGGTATGTTATTTAAACAGCTGTAGCAACACGTGGGGATGTGTAACGCTATATTTTTCAGAACCCAGCTACTTACTCTTTAATAGGGGATAACAACACAGAGGCCTTTTTGTATAAACACCCTTAACTAGCTACAATCAAACCTTATGTGTGTCAACGCATACAGTGAATGTAACAGCACAGCTAAATAAATGTGATCAACTGGAATATATAACCATAAATGATAGGCCCAGAAGGTAATCTAGCCAGTTAAATAAAAATAATCATCACTACAGAAAAAATAAACAGTAACAACAGTATTCATTCAATCATATATCTACATAGCACTGTCCTGACACTTTCACTCCAATCAGTGAAGACCAATTACAGTGTGGTTATGATTGCTTCTAACTAGTGCTGCACAAGCCCATTATTTGATTATTTGGTTCAAGCACTCTCTTCGAGGGTGCTGACTGGTCTAATTTACCACTCCAAGTGAAACCAGTGAAGAAACTGTGGCATGGGTTTGTGTTGATTGCTGTTCTTCACAGAGCGTAAGAAAAGCAGCAATTATCACAAGTCCAAGCAGCTGTTTCTTCAAGTGTTCACTTTGAATGGTGAGTTAGCCTGATTAGCACCAATGACCCTCACCTGATTGTCAGCACCTGATTTCTATGAAGCGCTCAATCTGAACAATCAAATAAATCAGTTCGAGCAGCACTACATCTTAACCAAACTGTAAGGGCAGCTGCATGGCAATACACATTCCTTAAACTTCTCTAAAACGGGACTTGAACTGATTGCGAATCAAAAGCGCAGGGCTTACCGCAGCTTGCTCCTTGTGCTGTTTGAGCTCGGCGATCATGGCCTCCATTTCGCTGATCCTCCCCTGCGCGCTCGCCAGCGCTTGATCACTCTGCTGTGCCTTCTGCTTTAGCTCGTCCACAAACTGCTTGTTCTGCACAGTCACTTCTGCAAGGGTCTTCTCATGAGTGACCTGCAAGTCCCTGCTGTGGGCAGTGCTCTTCTCGATTATCTGTTCCTATAGGGGGAAACATGTAATGCAGCCCTTTTGTAACTCATCCAGGTAGGTAAAAAAAAAAGCAGCAATGAAGTGACTACTTGTCTACTGCACTTAATGGTGCAGCTCATAATAGCAATTCCTTGAGTCCTGAACGGTGATTGCAATTGAGAGACCAACTGTCCAGCCGTTAGCAAAAATAACCAATACAAAAATATATACATAAGAGCCTGATACAATATGAGCCTCAGGAGTCATTACTCACTCATGCAGTGTCTATTTTCACGTTATACTGGGCACAGGAATAAGAACCCTGGTGGATACAGGTATAGGGTAGTGGGTTAGACCTCACACGTCCTCTGGCTGCTCTTCTATAGTCTTACCATCTCTCCCAGTCTCTGCTGCATGGATTTCACCTCTGCCTGGTGATTCCTGCTCATCTCCAGCTGGATCTGCTCTGCTTTGCACGTCGCCTGTTTGAGGCTCTCTTCCATCTGGGCTGCCTTTTCATTGGCCTCTGAAAGCAGGGTCTGCAGCTGCTCTAACTTTCTAAAGCATGAAAACAAGACGCACAGATCAAAAGGTGTTGGATCATCAAAGCAAAGCAGGCAAACGTGTAAATATTCAGGGGACTGTCTTTCTGAGCCAGAAGGGAGTTTGAAATCCATTCATTAATGTGGACAGCATGGAATAAAGATTCCCCCATACCCTACATCCCCTTAGGGATTGCGTTGACATGTTTTCTATTTAAAAGGCATTTGCTGTATTCAGATCTTTTTTTATTTTTACTGTAGCCTATTTCCTATGTACCTTTCCTTCTGATTAAGCTCGTCGTTCATTTTCGTGAGCTGGGCGGAGCTGTCCCCCGATGACCTCATCGTTTCGGTGATGTCGCTCTCCAGTTTCGCCTTGTCTTTGGTCAGCCGTTCTGCTCTCTCCTCGCTGGACTTCATTTTCCTTTCCATTTCTAAAAAAAGAGAGAGAACACGAGAACATGCCGATGGAATGAAAAACATTGTTTTAGATAAACCTTAAAAATAATAAGAATCTGCATAAAATATAAACTTTCCTGTTTACGTAGTCCAGTGTTTAACTATGAATAAGTGAATAAGACCAAAACAAAAGCAGTACCCACCTGCAAGTTTAGTTTTCAAGGCCGTCACCTCGTTGGACAGGGACGAGCACTGCTCATCTTTTTCACTGAGTTTTTCAAGTGATGCTGAAAGAAGAAGGAAGTTCTGCAAATCTAGAATTACATTTCAGTGAAACGATTTTAGACGCTAGACGTTACACAATGTAACCTTAAACTGTTTGGGTTGGGTTGTACTTTTTAAAAAGAAAGACTCCTAATACCAATCCACAGTACTGTACTAGCATACTAAACGAAACACACAAAATAAAATCACCTTGCATAGTCTGTTGGACTTTCTTGTGATCGTCTGCTGTGCCATCAAGGTGCTGTTTCTATAAACAATACAAAAGGTCCAGAAGAAAATATCTGTGCTGTTTTCTTTAACGTAAAGCCAGTCAAAATCGCAACTAAAACTCCAGACAGTCGAGGATCCTACAGAAGTTACAGAATCCAGTCTCAAGAAGTATTCAATTATTTAAAACTGCCATATTGGGAACAGACTTACTTTTGAATGACTTGGTTCAATTTGTACAGTAAACAGCTTGGCTGAATGCATAAAATAAAACTAGAAAGGAAATATCTCCACCTAGTGGTTAACAGTATTTCTGTTTATAAAGGCTAGAATTAAATAAATGTATTTTTAAAAAAGCAACACATTTAGGGCTTGAACTTCTCAGTTTTTATTTTCTAAAGATCTTCCTCCCTTTAATTGTTAATTAGTAGTTGCTAAGCCGTCTCTGCATCCTATAATGAGCACACTACTAATTAAAGATTGGGTTTAAGATTTTTTTTTTTGCTTTGCTACAAAGGAAGGAGATTTTAAAAGGATGGACTTGCGATCAGTGCTACGCTAGAAAGAATCTGTCTGGACCACTGTCAAAACAAGTGAAAACACCAAAAGCACTTAGGATCAGCGATGAGCAATTAAGTAATTCGTCACGTCTGTCTGAAACAAAAATTAAGTGAACTAGAAATCAGGCTCGGTCACGACCCGAAGGTAAAAAGTGACATTGTTTTGTAATTAACAGCTTTCTGAGTTTAATTAGGAAACAGAATCAGCTCAAAATAAGTGAAAAGGGATGTCATGTGATCAATAATAAAACCTGAAAACTTCAAGCCCAACTTATACAGTTGTAATACAAAAAAAACTAACATATACATGTTAGCTTAATAAGCGCTGTATTAATTCAACAAAGAAACAGAAATGTAATTTCCTTGTCATATCACATCAGGCTTTTTGTTTTGTCTTTTTTTTCTTTTCCTTTTTTGTAATAACAACTGAGAACAAACAAGCTACAGTTTAACAAACCGCAAGGACAATGCAAGAACATTGAAAACCACAAACTATTAACAAGAACCAGCACCATCCCCTGAATCCCACCAGAGGGTGCTGTGTGACGTAACGCCTACTGTAATGCTATTTAAACACTGTGTCAAGAACATTGCACCTACTTCAGCAGGCTTTTTGTTTACAGTTTAAAACCCTATTAGTGCATATATGTGTGTGTGTGTGTGTGTGTGTATGTATATATATATACATATATATAGTACTGTTTGTGAGAGACACAAACCTGTGGAGTCAAAATAAATAGAAAGCGATATACAGCTTGCTGATTTGAAGGATATATCTGCAATTATCATTTATATTTCGAGACCCGTTATTTCTTTTTATATAAGGACTTGCCAATACCATTTCAATGACCTCACTGTCGAATGTAAACTGTGCCAATTTACTTACCAAAGTCTGCAGCTGCTGTTCCAAAGATGCCTTGTCCTGGCTCAATGCAGCCAGGCTCTGCTCGAGACTGGAAAGTTTCTCATCTTTTACCTCAAGCTCTTTGGCAAAGTTATTAGCCTGATGTGTAATGGGTAGATCGAATGGAGGAAAATTGCAAAATGAAAAAAATCAACAATTTAAAAAAATATGTATGTTTTTTAAAAACAGAAACACAACATAACACAAAAATGATCAAATCAAAAATGTAATGAACGTGCAGGAACTGGTCAGGAAAACAAAGATGGAGACACATGATATGATGGTACAAACCTTGCTGCCCTGAGAAACCACCAAGGCTTGAGCCGCCTCCAGCTTTTCCTCCAGGCTCCTGATCAACACCATACCTTCCTCCTGTGCTTTCTTCAGCAAGTCCAGATCCTTCAGCTTGCCCTCCGCGGCCCTCACCTCCTGCTTCAGGGTCTCAATGGCCTTTGTTTGCTCACTGGCCTTTGTCTCAAACGTCTCCAGCTCTTTTACCTTCTCTTCCGCGTTGTGCAGCTTGTTCAGGGCGTCTTCCATCTCCACCAGGTGCTGCTCCTCTATGTCCTCCAGATTGGTCTTGAGGTTCTCCACCAGCTTCTCCTTCTCCTCGGTGACCTCCAGCAGCTTGGTCTTCAGGTCCTCGATCTCTTTGAAGCACATGGAGTTCTCTGCGACATGCTTCGCTCTGATATTTTCAAGTTTCATTTTCTGGTCCAGCTTCAGCTTCTCCACAGTGCTCTTCAGCTCAACGAGCTCTGTGGCCTGCCCGCTGGCCCCTTTGCTGAAGGACACTTTGAGCTCTTCCATGGTTTGCTGGTGTGAAGCGCTGGCGGACTCCAGCTTCGAACGCCACAGTTCAATGACGTCCGAGTTCTCCTGTCTGGTCTGGTTTAGTTTGCTCTTCAAGGATTCATTCTCTTTGGAGAGTTTCTTGTGGTCAGTCTGGAGCTGGGCCAGCTCCGCTTCACGCGCCTTCTCTGAACTTTCAAGTTTTTCTTTTAAGGCACGGAGTTCGATTTGGTGATCTTTGCTTACAGAGGCGAGCTGATCTCTCAAAGAGCTCAGTTCCTCGAGCAGCGGAGCAGCAGTGTCGGACTCGCCTGACCCCCTGGAAGCCTCCAGTCTGTGGCGGAGCTCAGACACCTCTCTCACTTGGGACTTCAGATCTCTCTCTAGCTCCATAATGCGGGACTTCTCAGATACAGTGGCTACCTACAGAACATTGTAATGTTTTTTTTTGTTACAGAAAAAGATTGTTTGGAAAGGGGTACACGCACTTAGGGTGTCAAAGTCATGTCCCAATAGGCCATCCCAGTTTAGCTTTTTGTTCCAAAACAGACCCTGAACGTGCATTCCTGCTCCAAAACAGGCAACGACTGAGACTGGAAACAATGCCACACCACCTTTGTACAAGTTCCCACAGGACTAGGATGGCTAAATCTAGAAGTGCAAGAACAGTCCTAGAGAAGGACTTGGTATTTGAAGAGAAATGAAGTTAGACAAATGAATTACAATATAAAATGGCAAGGCATTGAAACCCAATACTCTGATACAGTACCCCCACCAATCTGCTCAGACACCACTGCAAACAGGACTAAAAGAAGAGAGAGACTGAGACCTGGAGCTCAAACTAAGTCAAGGCTACAGAAAAGCGAGGAGCAAGCTGCTGGACAAAGGACAGAATCTGATGGGCAACTAAGGAGAGCGAAGCAGGTTCAAAGCAGGAGGCAAGGCACCAGGGAGCAGTGGGAAACGGGTTCAAGGCGGCGGCTTCAAACAGTCACACCACAAGAATTTGCACCTCAGCCCGCTTTGCAAAATTTGCAGACTTTTGTGATTTATTTTTCTACTTTGAAATGTTTTGCACAGATGACAATGTATAGGTGCAGATCTGGCACAAACATTACATTAGTTATTTTTACTCCTTATATTACTTTTTTCTTAAAGGGTATGACTGCACAGGTTAATTCTTTGTCACCGAATGCTAAGCACAGAGAACGTCAGCGTATAGATTCCTCCAGTCATTCAGTTAAGGATACCTGTATGTAGCTATTGTTTTATTCAGTATTTTACTTCTTACACACAAACTTGCATAAGGATGTAGTTAACACTTAGTTTAAATGCATTTATTTATTGGTATTTGATACTAGATCCAGATCAGACACAAGTTTGTTTAGAACCATGTAGCAACAAGACTAAGGTAAATAAGTGGCTGTGACATCACGACTGTGAAGGAATGTGTTTGGTTTCATTTGCGATTTCAGATGGCCCGTTGGCGCTTGAGTTTGACACCCTTGACGGAAAGTCTATAAAAGTAGTCTTACGTTATTTTTAAATAATAAAGAAATAAATACATGAATTCATAAATTTAAAAAAAAAAGAAAATATGAAATCCCAAGTCAGACTCTCAGAAATACGAAGCAGACAAGAGAACTACCACTGGTTCGAGTTCCTCGCTCAAACTTCTGCAGAGAACGCATTTCAGAACTGAAATACAGAATTACATGAGCAAGTGCTTTGCTTTCATTTGGATGCGTTAGGAATACAGAACGCCCATTCGGCTCTATAGCAGGCATCACTAAACTGTTTCTTGACCTATATCTTCTGCCTCAGCTTCTGAATTGAAATGAAGTCCTCTTTTGGTGTAATGAAGTTTAGATTTAATTTCAATGCTCACCTTGAGCGTCTCTTTCAACTGATGCCATTAGGATAAGTACCCATCTTCTTGGAAGTTATTGGCGCACAATTCAACTAAGGTTAGCAGCTCCCCTCAACAAGTACATTTTTATTACTCATTGTTCTGAGGGACTACCTGCACTGGACCTGGAGTCAATTTATAAAGACACCTACACTGTTTCAAACATTTACTTTAGTTGAAAAACAACACACTAACCTACACATATATATATATATATATATATATATATATATATATATATATATATATATATATATATATATATATATATATATATATATATTCATTTTTTAATAGTCTTCCATTAATATTTCCTCAACATATTCAAAAAATAGATCACACTGTACATAAAACTCAAGCTCACACTGAAATCATTTGTTTCTAAATTTTGGGGTAGTTGTGCCACGCTGGTCACAAGAATCCAAGCGAGTAATGTAGAAAGGGGACAGTTGTAAGCGTTCAGAAAAACCCAGGTCCCCCTTTCATCATTTTAGCAGTAGATTTGCACAATCCACAACCAACTTGATGATGGGAGTCCCAGGTCAGTCTTGAAAACCTTCTACAAAAATGAGAGCAGATCTACGTTACTCACAAAGGATGTTTTACGATTGTTTTCAAATCAGATTTTACACTTGCAAGCTTTCAAGACAGCACAGAGAGTCCCTTCCCCATTCGAAAGAGGGTTCCACCACAATCCACTTTCACCTGATGAAGGGGCTTCCTATGAGGACCTGCAAGATCACCAGATTTACAGAGCAAAATCCATTACCCTAGTGTCTTCTAACTCTCTCTGGAGTTTGTCAGCTTTGGTCTTTTCAAAGAGCAGGCTCTGTTCAAGCTCCTTAATGTGGGCATGCTCCAGTTTGGTCTGCGTCTGTTAGTAAAGAGGAAGAGGAAGAGAACACACCAGTGCCACCATCACATGCCGGCACGACAGGAGGCAGCATGCAGGCCGCGTTGCCAGCGCCTTCCACACGGGAGGAGGAGAGGGGATGCAGTGGGGGAGCGGGTGAGAGGGAGGGGTGAAGGGAGATGCTTCGAGGAATGGATTGGTTTGGCATAAGTGAGCAAATGGGATGATTGCAAGAAGAAAAAAAAAAAAAACGGCAAAAGGTGGAATCATGCAGTTAGTGATAGCACTTTACAAAGTGTCTGGAATTCCGATGCTTATTATAAACCGATATTGCTACAGAATTCCAATGAAGAGATCGTTAATTCACAATAATCCCGTTTACATAAGCACTGTTATAAAACGCTTTATTCATACGAACCGACACTTGCTGTAAAGTATTACCAAAGTTTTAATTAGAATAGTAGTTAATCTAAAAATACCATAAACCCTCACATTTAAAAAAATAAATTAAAAAAAAAATCAGAATGCATGAGTTCAATAATAATTTAAAAAAATGCAAACGGAATTTAAAAAAATAACAAAAAAAAAAAAGAAGAATTTGGATTTTTTATATATATAATTGTTAAATGACAATGGTATGGTATTCCACTTACAGCACACTGTGCTTTGCTATACACATGGCCAATCACTCAATACAAAATGTAAATACCATGATAAACACTGTAATAAAGTATACTTTCACTGAAGAGAGGGACACACATCATTGAGTTATTACACACAGATTGCACTTTTAAAGCAACATGCACACAATGATTAAAGAGAATGCTGAAAGAACTAACTGCGCAGTTAGTCTTGTAATAATATTAATGAGAATTTGTCTTGCATTATAAATTGTTCTTCAACGTAGAGTGTCTTTGAAAGAATGGACCTGTGGCATTGCTGTGGAAATATTTTAACAATATATGTGATTTATAAAGTAACTACTGGCCTAACAGTACCTAATAGTGATTGATTGACTTATTTATTTTTAAAACTAACAAGATTAATACTTTCAGTGGATTATAAAAAGTAGCATCAGGATCTGAAGTTATTGGGATTAGCAAGTTTATAAAAAAAAGCAGGCTCCTGATCTCCTATTACTGGGCAATATAAAAACAAAATGAATGGCGCAAAAGCCCATTTTATTCTCTTGTGCAGAAAAAAACTAAAAGTTGAAATGAGTTTCAATGTAAGTGGATGATGAAGGCACTCGTATTGAATCCTCATTGAATGGTTTATCAACGATGTTACCTTTATATAATCTCCTGGGTTGAGTATTTAAGGTGGATAAATAGATCAGCTATTGGTTAAGGCCACGGTTCTTTGTGTTCGTATTGTTGTTTATGCCACAGAGTACCTCTTTCAGTAACTATTGCTCAGGTCAATAGAAGACACCCAAAGTTGCTGAGAAAACTGGCAGAGTTCGGCTCTCTTAAAACATCTCGTTTCTCTCGTTTATTTGCTAACCTAACAGCCATCGTCCACTAAGTAGTAGTGTGTTCCTTTGGCAGCCCTTTTAAGAGGAGCAATCCTGGCTATTTTCTGAGCTCAATCAGCAAATCTGTGCAAGATGTTGTACCATCATATGTTATGTGTTCCAGAAATATTGTTACTTTTGCCTTATATATCTCAAGGACCTGGAGATGCTTTTATTTTACATGCGTCTCCCAGTATAATTCAATATTCAGAAAAGAAGTAATAACAATGCTAAAATTATAAATATTTTAGAAATCTCTACAGAAATCATGAGCACTGTTTGCGTAACAAATTAGCAGCAGATTTTGTTTCTGAATTACAATCTCAAATTTGCTTTACACTTTTCTAATTCTCCCTTTCAGGTTATAAACTATGAACAATTTTACTAACAAATTCAAAATGGGGTTTACTTGCAAAACACCCCCCCCCCCCCCTCGAAAAATAGTGTCTCTTACTGTAAAACCAAAGACTGCCAGTTTTGAAGTTCTAGATCCTCAGTTAATTTTAATAATTGCGATGTTCATTGGAGATCAGGTATTAAAAAAGCAAAGCAAGATTTAGTTGTTCTCTCATTCGAGTGGTAAAAAGGAATCATTAACAGGGGTTAGAAGGGTTGCCCTCACTGCAGCCTCTCAGCTTTAGGCTCCAAGCTCAGTAAAGACGCCTTTGTTTTCTGGAACGGACATTGATTTTGTTTTGTAATTTCTTTATTTTCTGCAATTCCCTATATCTCTCTTCCATTTGGCGTGTGCTAAGTGTTCTAGAACAGCTGGGGGTCGGCAATGCAGAGGAATGTTTACCTCCAGATCTCCTTTGGTAATGCAAGCCTCCTCCACCCGGAACTGCAGGTCCTCTACCTTCCTGTTAGGAGGAGAGATCACAGTGAAGACGCCCATTAGACCTGGTCACTTCGGGTACTGCAATGCAAGATTTTTTGTTTCCATTTACATAACCTGTCCAGGGTCCAGATCCACTCTAGAGTACTAGGCGATGGTTCACTACAGCAGGAAACATTTTAAGCATGCTGGTCTGGTGAATTTCACACATTTAAAGAAATGCAAAGTGGCATCTGCTGTTTGCTTCCGTAACATCAAACTATTTAATTCCTCAGAAGCGGTATGAAGTGTTAATGCCTGCCAGCATACTGATGGTCCCTTACCTCTTCTCCTCTTCCAGCTGGTTGACCAGATCCACTTTATCCTTGTCTGCCCCCTCCACCAGCGTGCGCAGCTGGTCCATCTTCGACTCCATTTCCAACACATACTGATTGAACAAAAAACTAAAAACTTAGCGAGACTCGACAAAATAACATTCAAGATCCAAGAACCGTCAGATTCGCTCCAACAGGCAAAGTTCAATTCCATCAGCATTCATTCATTCAATTAATTATAAAAGCAGAATTTGAACAGAGCTGCCTGCCAATGTGGTGTGACTGGGTGCTTCACTTCTGCAAGTCAGACGATCTGGTGAGAGCTGCCTAATTAAAACGTTTACATTTTCGTTTCAATATTTTTAAAAAATTTGAATGAGAATTTTTGGCAATGGAACTGCAACTGTTATTCCATTTAACAGTGACCAGAGATGAATAATAACCCCGCAATGACAAATCATATTGTATACTTTTTGAATACTGTTGCCTAAAGAAGATGAAATCAAGCCCTGCACAGGACTGGGGTGTATGAATGTAACCTGTTCATGGCCTGATCGGAGCAACGAGAGCTCCTGCTCGATCTCTCCCACGTGGCTGGTTGCCTTGGCGACCTCGCCTCTCTCCACATCCCGCTCGGCCAGGAGCTGCTCGATGTGCTGCTGCTTCTCCTTCAGCGCCTCCTGCAGGGCTGTGGTGCCCGAGATCTTCCTTGCATAGCGGGATGAGGTCTCTGTGAGCTGCAGTGCGGGAGTTACACACAGATCAGTCTCTATCCTAAAATTCTAGCTGATGCAAAACTTATAAAAACCATACGTCAATGGTAACATCAGAATATAAGAATGGACAGGTCTATTGAGTTAGCAAAAGATCAGCCACACAAAGGAAAGGCCCTACAGTGGTGTGTAATGCTGTCAGGCTCCAGTATCTGAATGCACCCACTCTCTGTGCTTCTTACCAGGCCAGTGCGGCTGGGTTTGCCTCCCACTGAAGAAGCAACTGAGCTGAGGGAGCTGATGGAGGAGGAGCTGGGGCTTCGTTTCAGGCCTGACGGGGTAGGTAGCACTTTCCGTGCTGGTGTTTTTGACTTGGCTGGTGTTGTAGATGGAAATCCAATCTTTGTTACTTTATGGACTGGTGCAAATAACCCATATCTGGGTTGGCACTGGAAGTACCTAGTTTAAAACAAAAAACACAACAATAACAAATATCAAATACAAAACAAGAGGTTGTTACAAACCAGACCTAAAAGCGCACGCAAGGTGAAATCATAATTTGTAGCTGAAGAGTAATGCTTTTTAGTCACAGGTACAGTGTAATTTAATTGGAACTTCAATTGTTGTCACTCTAAATCTTAAAAGCAGCTCTCCCACTCCTAGACTTCAGGGTTGAACAGATATTCAAAGAATGTTTACTTGAAGCATTGCTTAGAAGTTGTCAAACTGCTTTTCCCCAGCAACTGAGAAGGTGAGTAAGTTGTAGGCGTGCAATAAAAAAAATAAATCCATTAAATAAAATACCTGGTTCCAGCCACCGCCCCATCGTTCTTTCCCAAAGGTTCATCAAGCTCGACTCCGCACCACTCTCCCTTCGCAAAGTCTGTATCTCCTAGGAATCGCACTACTCCAGCCTTCGTGCCTCCAACCTACAGTGATAACATAACAGAGACATTCAAATACAAATCAAAGTAAAAGCCATCAGCCTCACTGCTAGTGTACCAGTATCATGCATTTCACAGCTCAGCGCTGAGGTCATGGAATCAGAATTCCAACCCACAGCATTCCACGAAAACCCTGACACTTCCTTACCAGGACTGCTGCAAAAAATGGGTGACTGCAAAACGGGATAATTGCACTAGGAAAGATGAACCGCAAGTGCAGAATAGCTGGTTGAGAAACACGCACAGCGCAATCCGTCAGGGGTCTTTAACTGACAGCTCAATGGACCACTTACAAAGGTTGTGGTCTTAGGTGATTTTTCAGTGGGAAATAACATGCAATTGAAGATGGGGTAGGGCGACAGTCCTTCTATAACTGGTCTTTTATACAGGTTTGGTAGTGCTGCATGTGAAACGCTTGCCTGATTCTGACTCTAAATTAACAGCAGAGGGTAAACAAGTTCAGTACCTACTGGAAGTTTATAAAACCTCCATTAGTAGTGTCTACTTAAAAGCACCTGTGAAGCAACATAACATTGCGAAGGCATGTGGGTGGGAGGGTTTTTACTGAATGAGAATTGACTAGCTAAGCTAATCTGGGCATACAGCGTCTTTAAATTCAGTATGTACAAAAACAATGCAAGAGGAACAGAAGAAAGGAATCACTGCTTAAGATAATAACTAGTCATCATGAGAAAGACATTCACAATACCCTACAGAAGACGACCACTTCAGGCACCTGGAAAAAATGCAAGTCTAGACACTGCAAACACACGATTTAAAACCTGCCACAGTAAAAAGAATTCTAACAGTAA